>NC_083345.1:14617902-14917902 GCF_019175385.1 Lycium barbarum | reverse complement strand
TTATGAGATCCCAATTATCAAAATAAGTTTTTTTATTTTATTCTCCAATTGAGTTGTTGATCTTCCTATAAAGTTGAATTTTTAGTATATTTAACTTTGATTCTTTTCAAGTTTAATTTGGTTGGAGTTTGAAATTATGTTCAACTTAGACCCATGCGGCTTCTCCAGTTGAAATTACATATTTGCGACTTAATTTCAGAGCTTTTATCTATTCACTTATGTTTCTATTGTTATATTTCTGATACATGCCAAATAAAAAATAGTAATGGTGGAGATGGGCGGTGGATCAATTGTTGGCGGACGATGACCTGTTTGTGTTTAAAAATGGTGGAGATAGTGTATGACAGTGAATAGATGATAGCAAACTGGAGATGGTGAAAGGAGAAGGGAGAGAATTTTTTTTGTGAAGCACACTCCTTGTACATGTCAGCAGCTTGTGTCTAATTGACACATTTTTCACTAAGTTTGTGTGTTTAATAGGAACAAGGTTAAGTTCATGTGTCTAAATGAAAAAAGGGGACATGTTTAAGGGGCAACATATGTATTCAGCCTTTCTTTTAAGGCTTGATAGAATTCAAATCTTAATCCAATTTCATTTTATCCCTTTAGAATATGTAACGATCTAGTGACTAGTGCTGGTAGGAGGTAGTATGTGGTAAAAATTTCCCTGCACTCGATATTAATATCAAGTCAATAAATATATGACATGTGTTTGCACATAGACTTTTATCACAGAATCATTGTTAATTAACATACATTTTCATCTCAATAAATCATTTAGTAGTAAATTTACATAGTTTGGTGTAATATCGGGTGCAAGTATCTATTGATAGCAGGTACCTCCCGAATATTAGTCGAGTTGCAGGCAAACTAGTTCAGACACGCGATTTTAAAAAGAATGTGTATTGACCTAATATGATAGAATGACACTGAAAATAACTACACCTCAATCCCAAATTAGTCGGGATCGAAGATTGTGTAAATTCTTATTAATCATGGTACGCCGTTTAAGCTTATCTCCATCAAATATTATGTATTTACCTGCTGGCTAGCCAGATGGAATTCAAATATTTCGCAACTACATAAAAGAAAGCAGTATACTTTCAAACTTTAATAGCACATATTTTTTATACTTAAAAGATTATTATCAAGGAAAAAATATTTAACTCTCTAAACAATAACAAAGCAATATAAAATGGAAACGAATGAATTCTTTGTTTCCTGACACCATGTTAATTAGTAACTTCTTTTTAAATTATTTTCATTTTTTCTTTCTGTACAACATAATTACCACTAGTATTATATTTTGAAAAGTTTCCTAATATTATTAGAGTAATTTTGTTAAAGTAGACAATCTTACAAGTGAAATTTTGCCGTTGCCATGAAAGGGGAAGTTAAAAGAGACAATCCTAATTAGTTGTCTCGAATAATTAAAGAAACAAAAGTGACAAAGATTTGCTCATAAAGCTAGAGACAATTTAAGGAAAGTAAGCAATTAATTGTTAAGTTCCAAATAAAATAAAGGTCCTGATGTTAAATCTTAGTACTTATTGGTCAAGCTAATTAAGAATCCCTTGTGCCCTTTTAACGAAACAAAGGTAATGAGAAAGGCTTTTAGTGCGATTAGACACCACATTATGCACGGTCCAATGATTTAATTGAAGAATTCGACAGTTTATGACACGTGAATTTTGTTGTGTCGTCTTATAATCATAGCGTACATCATGTGAAGATTGGATACACTAACATTAGATTTAAAAAAGTTCCCTAATATTATAAGTGTATTTTATAGTAATAACTATTACAAAGTTAATTGATACAATAATGAAATATATTAAATGCAATCATCTTGTAATATTAAATACTGGAAACATTTGTGATAAAAAAAATTATTAGAAACTACTGACTTGGTAAATTTAAATGGTGTGGACTATGAAGGTATAACAAGAGTTAATATCGCAGTACAAAAGAAAAAGAATTAACAGTAGTCCTCTGCTTTCTTGAATATATCTACTTATCACTTTGCTAAGTGGATGCGCAAATTATAAACATTTTTTTGCGCGGATTGCCTTTTTTGGGGTGGTCGTTAAATTTTGCCCCTCATATTTGTGGTCTTTAAATTATGCCCCTCATATTGTTGGTCTTTAATATTTGCCCTTCGCATTGCAACACTGAGCGTTCACGCAGAAATCATGAGGTTCTGAGTTCGAACCCCCGCTCAAGCATAAATTAAAAAAGAAAACCGCAAGACAAGGTTTGGGTCGCGTGTATGCCGGACCCGGCATAAACTTATGAAGGAATTATCAAAGTTATGCCGGACCCGGCATACTCATGCCTTATGGGCAGACTTGGCATAAGTATGCCGGGTCCGGCATAACTTTGGTAATTCCTTCATAAGTTTATGCCGGGTCCGGCATAACTTTGAGATCTCATGTCAACTTTTTACAGATTTTTACTGACATCAAAATGCTCTATTAAAATTCAAGTGGTTTTTGTGTCAATGTGGCCTAAAGACTTTCTTTGCTACATTTCCTGTATTGGATATATTATAACTGCTCTTGTTAATATATTATGGGGTAGTGTTAGAAAAGAGTAGTTGTCGTGATTTTGTTCCATTATATCTAAGCCTAGTTTTTCATGAGTATTAACACTATGATAATTGTTGACAGCATTTGCATGACGATGAGTGGAAGAGGCCACGCACAAAGTTTTTACCATGAAGCCTTTTATTTCTGTAATAATATTGGAAGGAGGACAATGAAATTCTTCCTAGGTACCCTCATCCAGTGGGGGCATACTTTTAATGGGCAAACTTTTATGCCGGATCAGGCATAAACTTGTGAAGGAATTACCAAAGTTATGCCGGACCCAGCATACTTATGCCCAGTCTGCCCATAAGGCATAAGTATGCCGGGATCGGCATAAGTTTGGTAATTCCTTAACAAGTTTATGCCGTTGGGGGCATACTTTTAATGGGCAAACTTTTATGCCGGATCCGGCATAAACTTGTGAAGGAATTATCAAAGTTATGCCGGACCCGGCATACTTATGCCAAGTCTGCCCATAAGGCATAAGTATGCCGGGTCCAGCATAACTTTGGTAATTCCTTCACAAGTGTATGCCGGTGGGGGCATAGCGAATTTAAACTCTGCCTTGCGAATTTTTTTTAAAATTTTGATTGTGTGGGAGTTCGAACCTGAAACCCATGGGGTTTAGCCGAAGGGCAAAACTTAAAGATTTCAAATATGAAGGGCAAAATTTAAAGACCACCCCAAAAGAAGGGCAATTCGCAAGTAAAAAATGGATTTGGGCCATTCGGGCTAATTGGGCCTAAAATAACCATATGCAAGATCCATGGGTTAATAGGGCCTATGATCTAATATTAGATAATATTTAAAGGGCAACTTATATAAATAAGTACCTTTTAGGAGTAATTAATCATCCATAACTACCTTTTTCATATTTACAATTCGTAACGACCATTAGACATTTTCACTGTATTTGAGTGTATTTGAATACAATGTTGAGTTGTATCAAACTTTATCTGATGTCACATGTATGTGACAGTATTTGAATGTATTTGAGCTGCCACGAAGTTGAATGTATTCACTGTATTTTAGTACACTCAAATACAAGGAGAAGAAGCGGTGAAAAATATGTAAGAAAAATAATGTGGCCGGCTAGGTTCGAACATGCGCGAGCAGGGGCAGAGCCCATACCCAATAACCACTCCAGCCATGGCCGCTTGATGTATCATGTAGCTACGAAATGAAAATGTAGCTACGAAATGTAATTGTTGCAAAAGGTAATTATTAACAATAATTACCTCTTTGAAGAAGTTACACCAAGTAATTTTTCCATATTTAAATGGGAAATTTGCATGATTGTCCTTCTTTGGGGGTGGTCTTTAATTTTGTCCCTCAAATTGCTGTTCTTTAATTTTGTCCTTCACCTAAAAAACCCCCAAGATTCTGGGTTCGAACTCCGGCTTAGTCATAAAAATTAAAAAAAAAATCGTAAGGTAGGGCTTCGAGAAAAATCTGCCTTATGCGGCAGACTTTGCCTTAAGGCATAACTAAATTCTGCCTAATGCGGCAGATGTTGCCTTAAGGCAGACGACAGACTTTGCCTTATAAGACAGACTTTTAGTTATGCCTTAAGGCAACGTCTGTCGCATAAGACAGACTTTAGTTATGCCTTAAGGCAAACTCTGCTGCATAAGGCAGACTTTTTAAAAAGTCTTGCCTTGCGAAATTATTATTTTTCTCACTGAGCGGGAGTTCGAACCAGAACCTCGGGGTATTTTCGGCCACCTTTGTAAGCGAAGAGCAAAAATTAAAGTCCAACAATTTGATGGACAAAAATTAAAGACCAGTGCCTTTGAAGGGCAATCCGCGCAAAAAATTGTATTTAAATGGCAACATTAGTCGCCACAAAAAAGTCTGATCCTTTGGAGTGAACCTTTAGTGGTGACTTTTTGATCTAAAAGTCACCACAAAAGGTCTAATTTTTTTTTTGTAGTGAATGGGCTAGCGCCTGGGAATAGTTTGGGCCGAAAGGCCAAATCGCGGTACTAAGCCCAAACATGGGCCAAACAAATTCCTAATGGCTAGATAGTGTCTTTTTCCCATATTTATAAGGGATCTTAACATTTTTACCTAGTTGGCTAAAATAAAATTACTCATCTAGTCTGTAGCTGTCTCGGTATATACTCATTACTCAATGTACACCAAGTATATAATAAACATATAAGTATTGTATGGTATATACATAAATTATACACGACATATCGGCCAAAAATACAAAAATAAAGACTAAGGTTATTGTTTATTGTGGACGTCGGGTTGCGGTGTAGTGTAAATGTTATATCCCGTGTTTTGCGCGTTTGAGAAATTTGAAATAATGTTGTCTTGTAGGAAATGAGACTATGTTTTTATGTTATTTAACATATGTGTGATATTCATGAGAAATACGGATGCGGAAATAAGGAAGAAGGCCAAGGGCAAATTTGGAAATTTGGAAAAAAATAAAAAAAAATCATGAGGTGCAAAACAAAAAACAAAAAAAATTGGGCTTGACCACTTGGGCCATGTGGCCGTCCACCTAGTGGTGGGCTTAAGCCCACATGAGAGTTAAATGAGTCAAATAAAAGATGACCAAGTCATCTTAATCCATTAACTCTCTAGAAATTTCAAGAAGTCTCAAGAATTGGCAAGTCGGAAGTTCTAGCCAAGTGAAGAATTGAGGAGAAAGGTAAGGTTTAATTCTTTTCTTGTATGTTAAGGATGATTTTGTATGTTGTAGTATGTGAAAGGGGATGAAATTCATGAAAGAGTGAAAGCCTGTGTGGCCGTGCATGTATGTGTGTGTAGGAATCATGTTTTAATTATTTTATCTAGTGTTTGGTTGTTGCTATTGTGGGTGCCATGTTGATAATGGAGGTTGGATGATTCTAGGGAGGTTGCAGTCGTGTGTGTGTGCATGATGTTTGGCCGTGTATATGTGTTAGAAGTGGCCGTGTGGTTGTGGGGAAACATAGGAGAGAATGAGTCAATTTTATTTGGTGTTTTGGTTCTTGTTGTTGTGGATTTTATATTGCTAATAAAAGCTTAATGAGCTTAGCGAAGTTGTAGTAGTTGGAGACTTGTTTTAGAAGTTTATGAAAATTGAATATGATGTTCTTGCATGTATGGAATGTAATGTTGCTAGTATGATGTTGTTAGTGCGTAAGTTATTAGGTTGTTATTGTTCTTATTGGAGTTGGAAGGTCTTGAAGGAAGTAGTATATTGATTGAGTTGTTAGAATGTATCTTGGGTTGAATATTGGAATTGTTAGTATGGTTGTTGGCATTGTTGTTGATAGTTTGGCCAGGTTGAATTTTGGGGATGGTGTATTTACAGGGGAAATGCTGCCGAAATTTCGGTAGACAATATGAATTTAAGACTTGAAATTCTAAAAGCTTGAAACTTATATTTGGCAACTATGACCAATTGTAGATTTTGGACGAAATGGGGATTGAGTTTGGACGAGCGGAAGGCGCAAGTGACGTATGTAAAGCTATCCCTTTTCTTCTTTTGGCATGTCCTAGTTATTCTAGGTTGAGATTTGAACCTCGGGGATAATCCTGTTCTTAGAAACCCGAGCTAGATTTTGGGTACTATTCATTCAATGTAATTGAATCACAATTCTTATGTTTAGTTGGAAAAGTGATCAAACATTCGTAAATTTCATAAGCGTAACCGAATCTCCTAGAAACTTCCTTGGATGACTCCATAGAATCTAATGTTCGTGATTTATGTTCGCCACCTCGATTTGACCGAGGTGGGCCCACTAGTCCCGAGACGTCCTTCGTTTGTCTTACTTAATCTACTTTCGTATGATATAAAGATAGGACTTTTGCCTATGAATTTAAGGCTCCGTTTTATTTGTTCCATAAGTTATTTGAAAGCTCCTAAATGTGAACGACTCACAATTTTCAGAAATTGGCTTATGAAGTATTTTTCGAAAGTTTTGTAAATTTAAAGGCTCATATTTTTGTATACTAATTCTGACAGTCTCGATACCTATTTTGCACCTTCTGACCTCTCTCTCTCTCTCTCTCTCTCTCTCTCTCTCTCTCTATATATATATATATATATATATATATATATATATATATATATATATATATATATATACACGTGTATTTATTTGTCGAGTCTGGGAATTAAATTGTGTATATGCATATGGTTTCCGCACTACTCTGCTCGTGCCTATTACTATGATATCGTTCGCCGGTTCCCGGGCCGGTTTTGTGATCGTGCGCACTATGATATATTCGGAAGTATGCTGTGTTACGGTTCCCGAGACCTCGCCATAGGGCCGAGTTCCGTTTATGGAGTTATGCTGTGATGTGGCTTATGATATGTTGTGATGATGTGTTATGTACGGGGTTGTACGGAGATTTGAAACCTTCTGGAGTTATGCTGTGTTGTGGCACCAGCGTCGGAGTGGTGACCACGTTCCTGAGCCTTATGCATGATTTTGATTTGCATTCTTATACATATGATTTCCGTACCGGTTTTGATATACTGATTCGGTATTCCCTTCTGTACCTTATGCTTCAGTTATGGTTGGATTCATGTATCTTCTGCTTTGCATACTCAGTACATATTTCGTACTGACCCCCTTTCTTCGGGGGGGGGGGGGGGGGGGCTGCGTTTCATGCCCGCAGGTACAGACGCACAGTTTGGTGATCCACCAGTTTAGGACACCCTCTTCTGCTATTTGGAGTGCTCCTCTTATTCCGGAGCCTACATTTTGGTATATATCTTCGTTCGTTGCATATGTATATATTTGTTCAGGGGTACGGCGGGGCCCTGTCCCGCCATATGATTCGGTTGGTCTGTTTAGAGGTCTGTAGACGTATATGTGGGTTGTGCCTACTTCTGTTCAGGTGTGTTTGTATGATCACACTCGCCATGGCAGCCTCGTCGGCGTGCATTTGTATATATTTTGGGCTGTTGTGCCATTTGATAGCCTAGTCGGCTTCTGATATATATGTACATATATGGTTGTGTTTGAAATGTGTCTGAGACAGTTTGATATGATTTGTGGCAGCGTGTGATATTTGTGCCCGTATTCGCTATTTGTATGCGATTCGGAATTGATGAGTGTGTTCGGGTGCCCAGTTCGGGCACTAGTCACGGCCTACGGGGTTGGGTCGTGACAGTAAAACTGTCATTTCAAATTGAGAAGCCGTTTAGACTACAATTTTTTTTCAACAAACTGATATGGCATTAATCAAACACTATTCAGTTGTACAAAGCAATATGAAACCTCATTGACAATCCAAATCGAAAAGTTTTCACGTCAAGAGACTTCATGTAGTAGTGATAAAGCTACCTTAGCTAATCTATGGCTACATGTATTAACACGCCTACTTATATATATATATATATATAAAGGCTACATTATCCAGGTAATGACTAAGGCACCAAATATCTTCATGAATGGTAATCACATCCCAAGTAGGATTTAATCTTCTATTGAGCATTTGAGTCATTGTTGATGAGTCTGACAATATTCTTATGTTCCTCCATCCTTGCTCCATCGCAATTTTGATTTCTTTCTGAATTGCTAACGCTTCATCTATAATGGCTTTTCCAACAAAATGAATTGGATTACCATAGGCATGAAGCACCTGACCATTAGCCTTCAAAGCTACCGTTGCGATACTCACTTGTCGAGTAGTTTGGGTTACACATGCATCAACATAAAGTAACACACTTTCTAGAGGAAAGGTTAGTGAAGTTGGGTTAGTAATATATCGTTCCTGTCAGATAGCGCTTGCACTTGTTGTTTCACCTGTAAACTCATGAAAGTCAAATAACGCTTTTGATAAGATTTCAGCATCACACCACAATGAGGAACTTCATTTCTAACTTTCCAAATCATCCATAAAATATATACTGATAATTGCAACAAAATATTAGTATCCGGAAAATTTTTAGTATCTAAATATAGTTTATACCACCATGCGGAAAAATCTAAAATAAGGTGCAAGTCAGGCCAAAGGATAGGACTGCTTTTCCACTTCTTAATTGATCTTGAAAATCTAAAAAACATGTGCTCTAAAGTTTCAGGCTCCATGTCACAAATAGGACACGTGGAATCTATGGTCCAGATTCTCTTTGCAATAATGTTTCTAACCGATAAAGTACTTAAGATACATTTTCGTAAAAAAGTGTTTCAACTTGTTTTTTTTTTATCTTCAAAGACCGAAGATGATTCCAGAATGACTTAGGGAAACTATGCGAACTACTTTTAGGTCGACTAGCCAAATTTCTATCTTTCGCTAAGAAAAGTTTTGCAAGATGATAGCCAAACTTCACTTTGTAGTTACCAGAGTTTGTAAAATTCCAAATAAGTCTATCACTGCTACCCGTAAGAGATAATGGAATAGCTAGAATAGTTTTGACATCATCCGTATTTAATAATTAGTATTATCATCAATCAGATCTAAAACTTTTAAGTTCTGTGAAACACCACTAATCATACTAAACGGGAAAAAAGAGCTTTCTCTTGGAAACCATGGATCCTTCTACACTTTCACTGATGCACCATTGGAGATGTTCCATCGGACACCTTTGAATAATAGATCACACCCCCACTAGATGCTTTTCCAAACCAATGAGCTATACCTCTGAGATTGTACTTGTAACAGAGACTCATTTGAAAAATACTTACTCTTTAGCACTCGAGAAATGAGAAAGTCAGGCTCGGTCAAAATTCTCCAAGCTAGTTTGACTAGAAGGGCCATATTAAACGCTTTTAAATCTCGAAATCCTAAACCACCTCTAAATTTTGGTTCACATAGTTTTTCCCGTCTTTCAAAATGCATTTTATGTTTGTCAACTTTTTGACCCCATCAAAATTTGAAGGGAAAAAAAAACTAGTGATTTCCTTGCATAATCCATCGGGCATTTGAAAACAGGATACGCATAAGAAGGTATAACGGCTAAAATAGATTGTAATAGCACCTTCTTCCCAGCCTGACTCAAGAACTTTCCTTTCCAACCTTTTATTTTAGACAAAAAAAAATTCATTTATGAAAGACAACATTTTCTTTAATATTCCTACTACAGCAGGCAAGCCTAAATATGTCCCCCTTGTACACAATTTAATATTACCTACTAAGGAACACATTCTTAATTTTTCCTCTTCTATAGTGTTTTTGCTAAAAAAAAAAAACAGATGCAGACTCCTCAAAATTAGTCACTTGCCCCGAGCACCATGCATATATATCTAAGATAGAGTTAAGTTTGGAAATACTATTCGTACCAGCTTTCCAAAAATAAATGAGAAACTAAAGGTCCATTCTCCCTAACTTCAAGCCTTTTAAAGTCGCTTGTTGCTCAGCTGAGTGTAGTAGTGCTGATAGTCCTTCCGCACAAATAAGAAACAAGTAGGGTGATAGAGGGTCCCCTTGACGTAAGCCCCTAGATGGTTTAACAAACCCTTTAATATCTCCATTCAGGTTAAAGGCAAAAGAAGCAGTTGTTACACAAGTCATGACCCAATCAACAAATTTATTGTGAAATCCCATTTTAAGCATGACATGTTGGATATATGGCCATTCGACACGATCGTAGGCTTTGGACATATCCAATTTTAAAGCCATGATCTTTTCTTTCCCTTTCCTTTTATTCTTTAATAACCCCATAAATTCTTGAGCCAACACAACATTATCAATTATTTGTCGTTTTCCTACAAAGGCTGCTTGATTTGAAAAGATAATCAGGCATCAATGGCTTCATTCGCCGCACAATAATTTTAGTCATTATCTTATATAGAGTAGAGCATAAACTAGTCAGTCTAAACTGTTGGACAGTGGTAGGTGTCTTGATTTTAGGCACTAGAGTAATTAATGTATTGTTCCAAAATAGGCAGAAGGTGACCTGTCTCAAAAAAACACCGAATTGACAGACATCATTAGAGATTAATGGCCAAAATTGTTGAAAAATTAAGGGGGTCATTCCGTCCACACCAGGAGCCTTAGTAGGGTTCATTGAAAAAACAACATCTTTTATTTCATCATTAGAAACTACAGCAAGCAGCTCTTGATTCATGTTATCTGTAATAGAAGAGGGTATATATTGTAACACATGTAAGGAAAAAGGATTGGAAGTAGAAAATAGATGTCTATAAAAGCTCTCAATTTCCTTCACTATACCAGGTTTATCATAAATCCACTGCCCATTTTCATTTTCCAAACCTTTAATAAGGTTCCTACGCCTTCTTCGGACAGTAGACATTTGAAAAAAAGGAGGTATTTTGATCGCCCTCATTTAACCTCATATACCCTCAGTTCTTTTCTTAACTTCAAAATAAGAGAAAGATCAGGACCAGTTGGATCATTTTTAACCAGATTAAGCTGATTTTTTAAGGACTTAATCTTTATTTTAGAGTTCGACTCACCCTTTTTGTTCCATTCAACTAAGGCTCTTCTACATTTTCTGATCTTTGAAATAACCTGAATTTGGCTATCCCCATTAAAATGTGTTCCCCGGGATTGCTCAATTAGCTCATGAGAATAAGATTTTCCTACCCATCTCTTATCAAAATGGTATCTTTTTCTCCACCTATCATGAAAACCATCAGTTGAAACGAGCATTATTATGCATAGCCTCATATTATCATCATTGATATTTTGTTGTTAGAGAAATTTACCATATTGGTGCCTTAGTTATTGGTAAACTTCAACTTGGATACTCATGATACTTAGCTATTTACATTTGAAGTTTCAATTAATTGAGTTTGTATGCTTTTTTGACAATAAATTGTCACAAGTTTAGATGATAATGAACTCTAAAAAAATTGTGCAAGTACCAAAACTCTTTTCTATTAGCATAAAAAATATGGTGTTTGTATTGTTAATTATTAAACTTTCATTAGACTTCTCAAAATTTGTTAGTTGAGGAACCCAAATTTCACAACTTATTTTTTGAAAGTCAATGCAGACATCATGAGAATCATTATTCAAGCTTGCTAGCCAACGAACCAAAAGCCCAATTATCCCTTATTATTATTAATCTAGGCAAATTATTTGAGAGCCATTACATTCGACTATTCATTATATATTAGTAAGTTGACTACATATGTTTAATTTCAATTGCTGACTTAAATAATAAAAGTGCAAATCGGAAAGAGATGAAAGTCAAAGGGACTTGGTGTTTGGACCTTAGTATATAGAGAGGGTGGAACGCAATATTAGGCCCAATTATTTAGTCCAACACAAGATGACCATAAAGATTAATTAGGCTATCATTGTCCAAATGAGATGGGAGAACCTGTGTCATTTAAAATTAGTTTGGTTGTGGAATAAAAAACCAAAATAAGAGATATGAACGCAGTATTGTAAATTACAAGCAAACTAAGGACCGAGTAGGAAATGAATATTTTTTTTTTTTGCTTTGCTTTAAATTAGCGTTTGGTTATAGAGTGGACTTATTTCTTGAAATAAAAATTGAAGATGAGTTTCAAGTTTGAAAAAGTGATTTCGACTAATTTTTCAAGTGAATTATTTTTCTACTGACAAAACATTTTTTCTTTTTCAAGTTGAATGAATGTTCGAAGAGGAATCTTAATAACTCAGTTGGTTGACTACCTGAACTCTCACCTTGTTGGTGAGAGCTCGATTCCCCACCTTGTAATCCCCTCCCCCATTTTCCCTACTCCTATCCCCAACTTTTTAAAAAAAATAAAAATGTCCGAATACAACTTTAACTTTCAAATAACCTATTAAGTAGTACAAAAGTAATTTAGGAGGCAAGTATCTGAAATAATCTCTTAAAAATATTATGAAATACTTTAGATAAATTAGGACTCCAGTACATTTTTTATCTGCAGACGGACGGAAAAGAAATTGAAAAAAAACTGTACTGTTTGTCCTACTTATATGTTCTTAGAAAGAGCAAAATTTTCCATTTCCTATCCTTTCTTTAATTTCCTGTCTAACCAAAGAAGGGGAAGAAAGGTGCATTTTACTTGCCCTTTTTTCCTTCATTTCATTTCCTTCTAATTTGTAAACACAGCCTAAACTTTTGTTTCTTTATCATTAATTACTTATGTAATATAAACGCACCATCGCAGTTTGCCATGGGAAATATAAACAACAAAACAGTATGTTTTGTCAATCAACTCTTTTTTCCCCCCTTTAATGAGTCTTTGATTAAGCCATCGAGAAATCTATTAGATAATGAAACAAAACTTTCGAGTCATCAGAAGTAATGGAGTAACTTCTTCTTGTGCCTAAACTCTAATTGAGCAAGTGGATTAGTGGACCAATAGAAACTCAATACTTGAAGTAGACTCTTGAAAATAAATATTTCCTTGCAATATAATTGAGGGACTACTCTAAAATAAAGTTTCTCTCAACTTCAAATATATTATATTCATCATTATTATATATGTCCTAGTGTAACAAATATGCTACTTCAGAAAAACTATTTTTTAATATCAATATGTGCTTGCAAGTATTTGCTTCTTTAATTCTTTAACATAGTTAATAGGCAAACGACAGAAATAATTCTAACTGCGCAATAGTTACTCGTGACGTAAAGGTTCAAATGTAATTTCTTAACCATCATTACTATACGTTGTAACCACAATAGTGATCCAAACTCGAACTTGTGACACCAAAACTCAAAACTAATTTGGTAACCGTCATTATTAAGTATGTCATAGCGTATTTGCTACTTCATAAAATCTATATTCGAGGATTATATGTGATTGCAAGTATTTGCATTTTTCCCTTGAGTCCGGAGCCAAAATGGCTTATTTTTGCAGCCATTAGACCAAAATAAGCTGTCTTTTTTTTTTTTTTATACCACAATGGGTATTTCGTTGGTTATCCAACGAAATACCCACACAAGCACTGTTCATAGCCGGATTTTTTTGTTGCATTTCGCTACACTTGTAGCGAAATGCAACAATTTTTTTTTTTTTTTTTTTTTTTTGCATTTCGTGAGTTAATCAACGAAATGCAACATTTTTTTTTTTTTTTGCATTTCGTGAATTAATAAACGAAATGCAACAAATTTTTTTTTTTTTTTTTTGCATTTCGTGAATTAATAAACGAAATATGTGTTTTTTTTTTTTTTGCATTTCATGAATAAAAAAACGAAATAAGAAATTATATATATATATATATATTGCATTTCGTGTATTAAAAAACGAAATAGGATAAACAAAAAAAAAATTCGTTCATATAAAAACGAAATTGGAAAATATATATATATATATTATTTTTGCATTTCGTTGGTATATAAATGAAATACAAAAAATATATATATATATATATTTATCCTATTTCATTGGTATATGTATTCCTATTTCGTTTTTATATATAAAATTATTTTCCTATTTTTTTATATAAACAAAATACAAAAATACAAAAAAACTTATTTTCATATTTCGTTTTTAGATGAACGAAATAAAAAAAAAATCTTATTTCGTTTTTTAATAAACAAAAAAACAAATAGTTGTAAAGTCAAGACATAACTTTATTTTGAATATAAATATAATTCTAAAAAATATAGGGAGAAAAACTAGTTGTAAAGTCGTCAAACTTTAGAAGGTCATAACTTTGCGCTCGGACGTCCGTTTTACGCGGGTTTTTTTTTTTGAACTTGCGTATTTTTTCGAGATCTATGCGGACAAACCGCCGCAAGGCGGTTTGGCCGAGCCGATTTTAAAAAAAAAAACAGCTTTTATCCCATTCAATTTCAATTTTCCCCCAAATTGGCGTGAATTTTTCAGTTTTATTTACTTATAAGATAATGATACGCAATAGATTTCAACGTAAAAATCTTGGGATAATGTAGCTGTGAATGTCAATTTTACTTCTGCGGTTTCAATTTTTGAAAATAAAGCTGGCTAATTTCTCGACATATAAAGTTGACTAATAAATGAAATACAAAAAAGAAAAAATATACTATTTCGTTGATATACCAACGAAATGCAAAATAAAATAATATATATATATATATATATATATATATATATATATATATATATATATATATATATTCCAATTTCGTTTTGATATGAATGAAATAAAAAAAATCATATTTCAAATAAAATAAAAGAAATAATATATATATATATATATATATATATATATATATATATATATGTATTCCTATTTCGTTTTTATATAAACGAAATGAAAATAAAATTATTTTCCTATTTTTTTATATAAACGAAATACAAAAATACAAAAAAAATTATTTTCATATTTCGTTTTTTAATAAACGAAATACAATTTTTTTTTTTTTACTATTTCGCAGATATACCAACGAAATGCAAAAATAATATATATATATATATATATATATATATATTTTTTTTCCAATTTCGTTTTTATATGAATGAAATTAATTTTTTTTTATCCTATTTCGTTTTTTAATACACGAAATGCAAAATATATATATATATATATATATATATATATATATATATATATATATATATATATATATATATATATATATATATATATATATATATATATATATAATTTCTTATTTCGTTTTTTTATTCACGAAATGCAAAAAAAAAAAAACACATATTTCGTTTATTAATTCACGAAATGCAAAAAAAAATTAAAAAAAAATTGTTGCATTTCGTTTATTAATTCACGAAATGAAAAAAAAAAATTGTTGCATTTCGTTGATTAACTCACGAAATGCAAAAAAAAAAAAAAAAAAAAAAATTGTTGCATTTCGCTACAAGTGTAGCGAAATGCAACAAAAAAATCCGGCTATGAACAGTGCTTGTGTGGGTATTTCGTTGGATAACCAACGAAATACCCATTGTGGTATAAAAAAAAAATGCAACCTATTTTGGTCTAATGGCTGCAAAAATAAGTCATTTTGGCTCCGGACTCTTTTTCCTTTTAACATAGTTAATAAAAAGAGAGAAAATTCAACTAGGCAGCATCAATCCGGACTCGAACTAGTGACATGAAGGTTCGAATTACCACAAAACAATAGGAATTAGTGATATATAATTTTTGTAGCTAAACAATAGAAATCAATCGCATTCTAATGAGTAATATAAAAGGGGAATAGTATAAAAATAAATACATAACTAGCTTGAAGAATAAGGGATGTCAATGAAGGGAAAGAAAGGAGAAGTTAAAGAAGAGGGATCATAGGAAGTGTGAAAAGTACAAGTGATTGGTAGAGTGGCAACTTCTACTACAAGGGGAGAGGTATGATAGAGACATAACACCAAGTGAAAATTGTGAAAGTATTGTAATGAAATGAATACATGATTTGACTGCAAGGAAAATGCAAATGTTTATAAGGATAGTGACCCAAACTTCACCCTTTGTCTAAGCAAACTACGTACTAGTCTCTTAGTGGTGTCTCTCTTATTTCTCACCCCCATTCATTTTACCTACCATGAACTTCATCTACACCCTCTTTTCCTCATGGGGTGGCTTCAATCCCTCTTCTCTCCATTGAAGAAGCTTTGGGTTCGTCTTCACTCTACTCCCAAGAAGAGTATGTCCTCCATTAGTACTTCTTATATTGTCTTCACTTTTATGTAGTAAAGTTTTCTTTGTCAAAGATTTTGTATATACACTTAGATAACTAGCTCTTGTTAGAAGTGGGGGATCAAGAATTTAGACGTTGTGAATTCTGAAATGTGTCAACTCCGTTTATACTTATTTTTTGCGCATATAGACTCATTGAGTTTTGTTGGATTGATGAACTCATCATTTGATCCGTCACTGCTCCTTCAATGGAAAAAACTATCATCTATGGGATCAACATTTCCTTCTTGAATCAAGCTCAAGCTCGATTTTGATAGCTAGAATTCAACTTGTTCTTGAATTGGAATAGTGGTTAGGGAAGAACTAGAACATTAAGAATTTTAGTTCAATTTATACATAGTAACACATATGCCTATTTTATCTTGAAATAACTCTGAATATGTTTTCTTTTACAAAACTCTCGTCTTGCTCAAGAAAAATGTGAACTTCATACATATTATGTTTTCGTTTGCAAAGCTCTAACTTAAACTTTGTATTAAACTAACTTATTTTTGATTTTTTTTCAGCAAGAGGGATATATATACTCTACGAGGATGTTAAGTCTTGCCCTTGTGAAGATGTTCAGGTGCTTTGGTCCATACTAGTGGAGTCTCATCCACATTCTTTGGCACCACCAAAATGAGGGTCTTTACATAAGCACAAAAAAGAGGGGAGATTTACACTCGCATGTACATATGTCACACCACTTTTGTCCCAACATAGGTTCTTTTTTCTTTCTATTTCTTTGTTCAAGTTTTTCAATCTTTTGTGAGTCAGGTCCATCTCAAAAGTCTTAAATTATTGAAACTTATGTCTTTCCCTTGTTGTGAGTTGTATATTCTTCAAAATGTGGTGAATATTCATAAGTAATTTTTGATGGGGGTGAGCTCGTGAATACTGGATTGATAAGAAGGAAGAAGAAGAACTAATACATACTGCAATTGCAATCTTAAACGCTCGTAAATTGATGACAGCTTTAAGAGGGTCGAAAGTATGTAAGGTCTGATAAAGAGTATATAGAAATGTTATTATAAAGTAAACTCACATTTTGTTGCCTTTTCGGTTTCAACAGTTGATGAGTCGATTGACAACGTCTTAAAAACTTATTATTGAATAAAGTTGACCGAGGGCTTAAAGTAAGGACGTTAGATTGAGAGTGATTTTCATTATGACATACTTCTTGATACTTCTGAAGTAACAATTACACTGTATTGACTAAGGACACGTGTGCAACCGCCAAACACTTTTATCATTTAAGAATAAACACATGGTAAACGACACCATTTATTTTTTGATCATATAAGAATAAAATAAAGAAAACGTGGTTAAGATTCGAGATTATATATCTCCCTTAAAAACAGGGCAGCTAACGTTTAGTTCTCCCTTACGTGGATAAGTAAAACTGTTAACTGTCCTTAATTCCTGCATATCATTAATAGTGAAATATATGATATATCTATGGGATTCTGGATGGTCCATATTGCAATCCACATATAGAACACAGCAGTGTGTAAACTTGGGATGCCCTTTTTATGGAAATAAACTTATTCAGTTTAAAGCATAGCTAGGAGTACAGTAACAGAAGAAACGGTTATAGGAAAACTTTAAGCTTGGACATAAACCAAATCTGTAATAATATAAATTATATTATATGATCTTAGTAAATTTCTATGAAGAATCATAGAGGATATCTTGCAGAAAGTGAAAAAAGATACATCCGAATTCTAACCAGGGAGAGGACGCCCAAATCTGAAATCACATGCATGCAAATGCACAACTTATTCCATTCTGTGTAGACCCATTAAGTCTCTTGAGTCCATTTATCTCATCTCATCTCTACAAACTTTTCTTCTGGCAAATTGATCATGATAACCTACGTTGCATTAGAGCAAACTCAGACACAGACTAAGCGCAATGAAGAATATAATCATCAGAAATGAAGACAAGAAGAATAATCAAAACAATGAAAATCAGTTTCTTTTTACTTCTAAGGAATATGAAGGTAAGCTTAATAATAAAATGATCATAACCTTTCTTGATTGGTAAAACGCATTTTATGGATTTGCAGACAAGTCAAGTTTATACACGGGAATAACCACATTACAAAATATATAACAAGCTCAAAGTTCAATCTTGGCTACTGTGTCATTTGCAATTGCCATGTTACACAACAACAACAACCCAGTGAAATCCCACATCGTGGGGTCTGGGGAGGGTAGAGTGTACGCAGACCTTACTCCTACCAAGGTAGGACGGCTGTTTCCGAAAGACCCTCGGCTCAATAAAAGCATAAAAAGAAGTCAGATAAGGTTAAGAGAATCAAAGCGATATGAAATGAAATAATGCAAGCCATGTTACACTATAAAAAAAATAAAAAATAAAAAAAAAATAAAAAAGGAGAGAGAGAGAATTGCATCTATACTTGATACTAATTACTGATTTCTTCCTGCTTCCAAATACTCTCGAGTTCCTTTCCCTCCAAATGATACAAAATGATATAACTTTTTCTCACGTAGTCAAAATTTACAGCAAAAGATAGTTCAACACCATTCTATACCCAAACAAAAGTAAAGCACTTCAGAAATAAAAACGCAAAATCATTGTCAAACGCAAAAACAGAAAACACAAACACCAGCTTCAGTAGCCAATTGATTATTCGTAAGCGAAAAACAGATGATATAACTAGTCTTAGGGTCACATCAGAATTGGTGTTGGGGGTTGTGTCCAACTTACAGCACTATAAAGCAGAGGAAGGGTAATGACCAGCAACATTGGGCAGCCAATTCTGAAAGAATGAAACAGCATCTAGCTCTGCTGGAGACAAACCGCCAAGGGGTGTGACAATTATCTGTAATGAATGACAGAGACAATAACAATCAGAGGTCTTTCTAATTGAATAACTAACCACCATGTAAAACAATAGTACATACGTATCCTTCTTGGAGAGAACAATAATCTGTATCACCATTCTCCACTAGAATTCCAGTAACCTAGAAAGGGAAGAGAAAAATCAATAAATTACTCACATTAAAACATGTATAAATTACTTTTCTGTTTTTCTTTTTCAACTCTCAAGGAAATCAGGAATAAACCAAAATCTGGTGTCATACAATTAAAATAATAGCATCTTTCAAAGGGCTAATTTAGTACAGTTACCATTTACAGAGGTTGGCTGGTTTTCCTTTTTTTTTTTTTTTTTTTTTGCTTGATAAGGAAAGGTCTGGGTACACTGTACCCTCCCCAGACCCCACTTGTGGGATTACACTGGATATGTTATCGTTGCAGATAACGAAAGGTTGCCTGGTCTTTATAAACACTAGTCCCTTATTTGTTGTAGGGTGATGAGGGGGAAGGAGGGGAGGGGGTGGAGGGAGGAGATCTGGGAGATAATCATAGCAGCAATTGAGCAAGAGCCTATAGTGAAAGGGATCATACTTGTCTCTTAAACAGTAGATGATCTGGTGCAGCATTTTTTAAAACTCTAGCATCTGTACTTTCTGATGAATTCGTCATCTCCATAGTCATTGTGGACAAAATTTTCTCTCCTCCTGTTTCAGAAGTGACTTGCCTCCATCCCATTTTCCTAAGACTTTTTCCTTGTCTAGTCAGACAGTATCCCTACGAAAACCAAGATAAACCTTTTAATGAAATAGTTAAGGGGAGAATACAATACTTGTTCAATCGGATGTAACAGATACAAACTCACTGACAACAATTTGTAAAACAAAGAATACAAGTTTGAAGATCCACCGTTCACCAAGGGGATCAAATTGAAATAGATAAGCATTAAAAGTAAGTCGAGCCAGGAACATTATGATTGCTTGATAAAGATTGTCTTAAAACTTGTACAGCAAACAAAGAAAACCACAATCTAAGGAAAGCTTTACTCAATTTATATGTGAGTTCAGTTTAATAGTATTCTATAGCATTTAAAGACAAAGATGAAGAGAATACTATTCCCTTTGTTTATACAGAGGAGACGTTTGGTGCATTTTGTTCAAAACTACCTTGTCCATCCTTAACTACTTTATCTATGCAAAGACATGCTTCAGTTGGCTTGAAAAGACTCATCTAGCCAAACTTCAGCTGTTAATAGAAATCTAAATAAAACAAGAGTCCAATAGTGAGTGAATGAAGTAAAACAAATCTGACTGCTGACAAGACCAAAAAGAGATCACATACAAGAAAAGTACATCAAGGTGAATGATAGCATCCACCTTGTTATCAGTGAAGACCAACTTTTACATGATATTTTTGTCGATGATGAAGGCAGGAGTAAATCCCAACATGTTCCAATAGTAAGTGAATGAAGTAAAACAAATCTGACTGCTGACAAGACCAAAAAGAGATCACACACAAGAAAAGTACATCAAGGTGAATGATAGCATCCACCTTGTTATCAGTGAAGACCAACTTTACATGATATTTTTGTCGATGATGAAGACAGGAGTAAATCCCAACATCTACATTTACATTAGAGTTTCTTTCTCTAGATGATTCTGTTATAAACAACAAAAAAAAAGCTAGGATAAAATTTACCTTGTGATTGATAACATCGGTTGGGACATCAATATTGAGAAAGCAATTCTGAGGATAGTGTTTTATCTTGATTTCAGCCAATATAGCGCTGATTATAGGTAAGCAAGCTTTAGCAGCCAGTGTGAAGTCATTAACATTGCTTTTTCCACGAACCCTGAATTAGCAATCCCTATGAATAAGGAACAAGGAACTTTTGAAGAACAAAACCAAATATACACCAGACAGTTCTAGCAGAAGACCTTTGATATGCTTAGTTGCGTCATTTGAACCAATTCAGCAGCAAAAAGTTAATACATTAAATTCTGTTATTTGGTCTTACTATCTTACTATCTATGAGATTGTCAAGAAATGCAGGACTACGTATCTTTTTGGAACAAAGTGGTTTCATATGCTTCTTTATGTACATGTGCATACTCTCTTTCAGAATGTGGCACTCATCACACTGCAAGGTAATTGAAATGCTTGGCTCAGACATCTTTCACTTTTATTTCTGCACTAAGTATTTTAGTTTCCTTCATAAATAGTTCTTTTTTCCACCAAAAAAAAAAAAATCAAAAAATGATACAGTGAGAAGTTGTAGAATTTATATAGTGGACAATTGCAAAAGAAGGAAGAAAATAGTAATGAAGATGGGTCAAATATGTAAGGACATCAATGAGAGGTATTAGTTAATTCAGTCTCATCCTGCAGCATTGCAGGGAAGAAAAAAGAGACGAAAAGGAATTTCACTATGCTCCGTGCTTCGTCCTCTTGGTTATGGGTCTAGCAAAAAAAGTGGAATAGGATTCAATAAGATCTCCCCCTCCCGCCCAGAATCAATCATGAAAGTTCCCTTTCATCTGGCTCAAGTAGGCACACCAAATAAGGAAAGGAGCACTAATTTTCAAACTCTTTTTTTTGATGACGTTAATTTTCAAACTCTGTAAAACCCCAAAATTAAAAAAAAGTCTATTCCTTTACTCAAATTCCCATCTTTTTTTCTTAAATAACTGAGAAATCCTCCAGAACTCACATTCCTATATCTCCCAATTGAAAAGGATAATTTATAATTACTCCATGAGATACGTTATGGAAGAAAAACATGTATATGTGATATTAGCTATTGATTCCCTCCCTTGATCCCTGCTCCCTCTGATCACTGAAAAACTTCTAACCATTAACCTGCAACCAGAAAAGTTAGATCCAGTTACCCTTTTCCTCAACCTTTCATGCCACATAAGACTCCCAACATAGCTTAACATATTAAGGATGTTAGCATTTTTATTCAGTCAAAAGTTCACCATCAGCCAATTATGCTATCCTACTATATCAAAAATCAAATGACTCTGAACGCTGATTTTCAAGCAACATGATTAACCTTTGACCACTCGTACCAAACTATTTAATTGATTCATTTATCTGACAGCATTCATCAGTGAGATAGTAGACCAATGACAGTGTAGGAAAGATAACTTAGTCTAATGCACTGCAGAAGAAATATACCTACTCTCATAACCACCTCACTCTAGCACAACATACAAGGCAGCACTGTCAGGACAGTATTTGCAGCCATCCTTAATAAGCGCCTCATTGTTTCTCTTTTGATTGGAGCTACCACGTTTGAAGTTTATAATATGTATATGGAAAACGAGTACATAGATACCATGGAAAGAAAAGGAAAAAGCAGAAATCAGTAAAATGGAACAAGACACTCAGCATCTTCATGATTGAAGTTATGTGTTTGGCTTAGTTAAGATTCACTTTTTTCCACATGATTACCAGCATGAAACTTCTTGGAGGAGAAACTGATTATATCTTTTAGGGAGAAGAATCTTCAGGCTAAAGGTAGGCCAGCCATTTATCTTTAACTGACATTCAAACAGCAGAGAAGGTTAGTTCTATTTGATTTAGTAACACAATTACCCAAATTTTTAGGAAGATAAACAATAATATTCCTTTTCCACGACAAACAGCTTTGATGTTTCAATAAAACATTTCTTATTTATCAAAGAAATGAATGAGTTCTTCTTTACTCCTTTCATTATATAAATACTGTTGATGCAAGTTTCACACTACTGGCTATATTATTGTTCTAGAATTCATACAAAATCAAAATCAATCTAATAATATTTACTTCAAAAAGTGCATGAAGGCCCTCAAAATCAAAACACAAGGTAAAACGGTGCTGCTCTCTGCATGAAAAACAATAGCTTAGAAAGTTCACCAGTGCATACCAGTTATATGATATAGACACAGCAGGAATACCATTGAAGAAAGCCTCCCTAGCGCCAGCCACTGTACCCGAGTATACTCTGAATATTTCAGCAAAAGGTACAAATTAGTTCATAAGCAACTAAAAAATTACATGGTTGTAAGTATAAGGAAAAACAGCCATATTTGCTGCTATACTGTGGGGGAATCCCCATATCTTTCCCTGTTTGTTCAGAGTTGCTTTTGATGATAATGGCTCTTTTCATTCTACATGATCCCAGGTGGCTTTTTTACCTTCAGTATTGAAAACGGCTCCGTCTCTATTTATCCAAGGCAAAGCTTTATCATTTTCATGTTAATACTCGGATTGCAAAATTAAGATGAAGTTTAAGAAGTTATAGTTCATTGCCACTTAATAGATTAAAATACCCTAATTTGTTCAGCATTTATATTATCGGGCCAGTCACTGCTTCATCTCAGGTATTAAACTTCCTCTCCCGAAGTCTGGTCTGAACCAAAAGAGCAAAAGAAAGAGAAATGATACTGTATTTCCAATGAGCCATCAAACTGAATTCACTCAGCTGATGGAGCTTGCTATCTAGGATGGTCAATATATTTTGTTTATAAAGTTTCTGCCTTGAGTATCAATCATGGCAAACTAAATTCACTTGAATAAAACTGTATTCTTCAATTTTACGTCTAGGGATCATCTAAAAGCAAGTAAAAGTCAATAAGATAATGCCGGTCAACTGTGCGGTTTCCATTTGACCCAGACACACAATGTGCTCAATTTTTAGAATAAATATCGTTGGTTGGTTCACTACAAAGTTAAGAGTTCAATTGGATAATTTAGGGATGAGAAGAGCCATTTGACCAAAGGTGAAAAGAGCAAACACAAAGAACATAGGCTAGGATTTAAGAAAAGTAATATTATTAAAGGTTAAAGAAACTTTGGTTATTTGGATGTCACTGTGACAATAAAGAAACTTTGCTATAACAGATGGACATAATAGGGTTGTGTTTCCTGTTTATTAGCATAGATGGCAAGTCCAACTCTGCTTGCTTCTCACTAGCTGCATCCAGAAACTGAACTGAGTGATTGCACCATTACATGTATCAAGAACTGTTTGCTATAAAATTAATAGGGATCGGCATCCACGGGTGAGGCCTAAAGGTCAATAAAGAGGGAGAACCATGAGCTTTCAGGTTCAAATCTTAGTGGAGGCAAAAACGCACTAGGTGATTCTGTTCATCTGCCAAAGTCTTGGCGAGCAGAGTTGCTTAGTGCATGTGCTGGTCAAAAGTAGCAGTACGCCAGTACCCAGTAATAGAGTTGAGGTATAGGCAAACTAGCAATGGACACCATCATCATAATAGAAAAAATCGACATAGATCTAGGACTCAAAGCATAAGGAGCTCATATGAGATTTCAGCACACATTACACAATGTTGACACGTTCTTTATATTTTCATTCAATAGTAGTGGTCAACATTTTTCCAGAGCTTCATAGTAAAAGATATAAATGGTTTGATGTTGTAGTAATGACATAGTATAACATAAATAGCCCACTGCACCTAGGTTATGGAACTAAAAATACCGGTCCTCTATAGGCGGATGTAGCCTTTTGTCCATGGATTCATTTGAATCCAGAACTCCCAAAGACGAGTATAAATATATATATATATATATATATATGTAAGTAGCTACTAAGATTTCAACAAATATTAGATCTGAAAACGTAAAATGAGTTTGGTACTAAGAATCTGAAAGGCTGAACTCATTAAATGTAAATCCTGGACCCACCTTTGATGGTACATAACAACATATGAAGAAAGATGGATTTGGGCCTAATTCAAGCTCAAAAGCTAGTTCATGAGGTGAGGATTGCCAAGATCACATAAAGAGACAACAAGGTATTTCTCAAACCAAAGTGGGACACTTAACACCCTCCCCCCGATGCCCAGACCTGGACAATTGGAACAAGATAACATAACATGGGTACCAATTAGAAAAACACACTAATAGAAACGGGTCTGGATCTGATACCATGTGAAGAAAGACTTGGGGCAAACTCCACCCCAAAGCTAGCTTATAAGTTGAGGATTGGCCAAAACTATATGGAGAACACACTCCATTTCCTAAACTACTATGAGACATCAGTAAAGCAATCAGATACTTCACCATCACCATTCACCACAGAGAAGCTGAATGCTAGTGAAGAAAATCTACTAACATGTGATAGCCGCAGTTGTCACCCATATTAACACCACTGATAACCTGAAAACATAAATTAAGATTATTGCTAGAGTGTTCTAGCCAATAACTTCTAATTATGTAAAGTCCCAAGGAATTGACACCTAAAGCCTGGCATGGGATAAATTAGTAATCATGAAATAAAGGAGATAGAAAACTAAGTATCGGGAATTAGGAAAATCACTCTGTAGGGTGGCAATACCCAAGTTATAAGATGTCGTGATGAGGAAAGGGGAAGCACTAACTTAAAAAACACAGCTTAAAGAAACAAGCAAGGGCAAAGAGAGTTTTATGTGTGTGTCCGGATGCGTATTACTGGTGTTCTTTTTTTTTTCATTCTTTTATGATCTTTTTCTTTTTTCAAAGAGAAATATAATCAGAAGACTTGTGAATAGAGAAGGATTATCTTTGTTGTTTAGTAAAGTTTAACTACCAGATCAGGTACTGAAGGGAAAAGCACTTTGGAGATTCCCAAGGAAGTACAGTCTGCTGGAGTTCCTGTAAGAAAGAAAAGAAAAGGAAAGGAAAGAAAAATCAACATTCCCATCTTCTTCTAATACTTCAAATCTGAAATCTTGAAGCATGACACCTTAAACATTATCATGCTCTCAGTGAATTTGATCGACCATTTCTGGACCAGTATCCCATGACATATGTCAGCTGAGTAAAGTTTTACGAGAACTCGCTAAAGAAAGTTCTGCAGTTCTAATTGACAACTTTCATTGAATTAGATTGCTCTGTTTAAAGTTAAAAGCTTATGTTCATCTGTGTTTCATCTAGTCAAATAGAAGGTCATAGAATGCCTGATTATGCGGCACAATCTCATAAAACCTCAGGTGTTCTAAAAAGGAAAGATTTCTTCATATTTATAGAATCAGTAGATTTCTTCATATATTTGTCACTTCAATTTCCAGAATTGTTTGGTATTGTGGTATAGTTGATTGACTCGTTTTGTTCAATCCTATGGACCAACATGCCATGACATTATTAATAAAACAGAGAGCTGTGGAGATTGAATATTAGAGTTAGTAATCCAATCAACTTAAGGTCAAGTACTCTAGGTCAATCCAGAACTCTAAATTAGTAATTTGTTGAAGATAGCAACTGACCTGAAACTGCAAAGGCTGTTGCTCCGCTGATGTCAACTTGCTTAACAGAAAGGGCATGACGCCAAGTAATGCTATGACTAACAGCTGACTTTTCACTGAAAGTAGTAATAAACACATAAGAAATAGCACAAGTCTTAATTACTTAAACTATAATGTATCAGTGCAGACAACAGACGTGGCAACAAATTACAATATATAAGCATAAGTAATCAACTAAACATCAGTTAACACCTAACTTTGAGATTATCCAACAGTGTAGCTGGACATCAGGAATTGCACACTTTATCTCTGTAACTTAACAGTATAATAATAACTTCAATATCAAACAATCCTGAATCCTAAGAAAGATTGGGACAATTAGAAAGATTGCAGACATAAGACAAAAAATATTATAAGGAAAAAAAAAAGTTTGTCTTATGTCTTCAATTTTTCTAATTGATACATTAGGGTGATCAAGGACATGTATGAGGGAGCCAAAACCAGGGTAAGGACAGTAGGAGGAGACTTAGAGCACTTCCCAGTTGTGATGGGGTTGCATCAAGGATCAGCTCTTAGTCCGTTTTTGTTCGCCTTGGTGATGGATGAATTGACGCGGCAAATTCAAGGTGAGGTGCCGTGGTGTATGCTTTTCGCGGATGACATAATCCTGATCGACGAGACTCGTAGCGGAGTTAACGCTAAGCTGGAGGGTTGGAGACGGACTCTGGAGTCTAAAGGGTTCAAGCTGAGTAGGACCAAGACAGAGTACTTGGAGTGCAAGTTCAGTGAAGCACCTCAAGAGGCTGGCGTGGAAGTGAGGCTTGGTACTCAGTTCATCCAGAAGAAAAGTAGTTTCAAGTATCTTGGGTCTATTATACAAGGCAGTGGGGAGATTGACGATGATGTCACACATCGTATTAGGGCAGGGTGAATGAAATAGAGGCTCGCTTCCGGAGTGCTATGTGATAAGAAGGTGCCACCACAACTTAAGGGAAAGTTCTACAAAGTGGTGGTTAGACCGACTATGTTGGATGGGGCGGAATGTTGGCCAGTTAAGATCTCTCACGTTCAAAAGATGAAAGTTGCCGAGATGAGAATGTTGAGATGGATGTGTGGGCACACCAAGAGTGACAGGATTAGGAATGAGGCTATCCGGGACAAGGTGGGAGTGGCTTCGGTGGAAGACAAGATGCGTGAAGCGAGACTGAGATGGTTTGGACATGTGAAGAGGAGAGACACAGACGCCCCAGTGCGGAGGTGTGAAAGGTTGGCCATGGATGGTTTCAGAAGAGGTAGGGGTAACCATGGCCAAACTGGGCATATACAAGGGGTATACCATCTGCAAAATATAATTCTCTACAAACTCCATACAATCATCTATACAACAGGGAACTTTCTGTTTATACCAAAAGAAAATAAGGGATCGAAGACTACAACTCAACTAAGAGAAACTCGACTCTACTCCTTCAAAAGATCTCCTATTTCTCTCTTCCAAACAACTCACATTAACGCAAGTGGAATCACGTTTCAAGCCCTTCGTCTGCTCCTCCTTCTCGGCTTCTTCCACTTCTAATTGATGAGACAAACATTATTGACATGATAACAGATATCTTGGGTTCATGACTTGCTTCATTAAGCAACGACACAGAGGGTGCCTTTTGCACAAGTGGCTGGTAAAAGTCAAAGGTAAACATGGTACCAATGACCCATACATAAAACAGTCAAAACAATCAAGCCAAGTTTTATTTCTCTCTAATTAATTGTTTAGTGCATAGCGAGGTTATTCAGTAGACTTAGCTCACTTGCAGTCTGCAAATGTAGTAAAAGTCTACTACTCCTTGCTCCCACCCCATTTTTAATTCATAAGAAGAGAAGATCCTCAAAATAGAGAGAAGGAAAAGCAAATACTTCTTATTGCTTGTGAAGCACGGGAAGAAGCAAGAAAAGTGAGATTCTTATAACAAAGCGCTAGATTTAAGTTATAAATGATTGGCTTTCGTATTCAAAAGAAAAAAGAACAAGAAGATGCTTATAACCGAATCATAAGGGAACAAATGCATACCCAGAATGAGTCAACTATGTAAAGCACAACGAGCAGATCTTACTCCAAACTTTTACTTGTCACTCGGACTCTCCAAAAATGTAGCCGCACCCGTGTCCGATCCTTCAAAAATGCACTACTTTTGGAGGATCCGACACGCACCCGTGTCCATTTTTGAAGAGTCCGAGTAACATAGGTTGTCAGAAAGAAGGTTTATCAGCTAATTTGCAACTTTAAGTTCATCATACTGTTAAAGTGAAACAATAGATGCTCAACTCCAATTTTCCTTGGCAAAATCATAAAATATTCACATTAAGCTAGACTCCGATATGTAAACTGTACTAACTATCTAGTCTCAATGCAATAAAGTGTTGATATCATGTAAAATGTTGAAACAACTTATTCAAAAAAAACATGTTGAAACAAAATTAGCACGATGAAAAATTGAAAAGCTCTACGTGAGAGCCAAAGCATTGAGCCTTCACTAACATAGGTTTAGCATTATTTTAACATCGCAATTGAATAGCACTAATTTCCTAAAGAAGACATGACCAAAGAAATAGCCGAGAGAAGTCAAACAATTAAAACTCAAATAACCAAGAAAGACACTCAATCATGCAAATTTGTTACCCGCCTATCTCATAAAATCCTCAAAGACGTGACCAAAGAAATTACTGAGAGCAGTCAAACAATTGAAACTCAAATTACCAAAAGATCGTCAATCATGCAAATCTTTTACCCGATAATCTCATAAATCCTCCTTTAAATTCAGGAATGTTCCAAAACTATGTTCGATATAACGTTTATACAACACAATTTCACATGGAACTCAATTTTAGACTATAGGAAACTAAGCTTTGTTTGCAGTCTACGCTTTAACCACAAAGAGCAAGTGCCACAGCCATACATCATTAAATCAATATTTACTTATCTACTTCTGTGTACCTTTAATACCATGCTTTGTCATGCTCAAAGCACTAAATGTGAGATGGATGGAGACATGGAGTGGTGGAACTCTCTATACGCCAATAAAAGTTTGAATTCCCAAATACAAGATAAAACTCAAAATTCTTTGTTGATCTTTTAAGTTATGGTCTTGCTGTTTTGGCAGAATACATAGATAGACACTTAAAATTGGCCTCTACTGTTAGTTGAACACTCCAACTTTGAGAATGCACATCTAGACACCTCAACTCATCTCCATTATGTCAGCAGAACACTTGATCATGTAGACGCCTCCAAAATTTATGTGCCACGTCAGTGTCGGGTGTCCACTAGACACAGTGGGAATGAGTTGAGGTGTCTAAGATGTGCATTCTCATAGTTGGAGAGTTTAGTTGCCAGTTGGGGCCAAGTTAAGGTGTCTATCTATGTATTATGCTCAAAACTTTCACTGCAAATTTGAGAAAACCAATAGCGCCTAAAAAAGGAGATGATCATAGAGACAAATTTGCATTAACCTCAAGCAGTATTCAACAATAATATTACATCGGAACATAGAGGTAACCGAACCAAGAAAGTAAAACTAAGCTCAGAAAAATATTCAAGCCTCAGAAGTTGCCGCAGTTATACAGTTAAAAGAAATTTAATTTAAAAACGACTTAATACATAGATAGCCCCTTATACTTGCCATCAAAATCCAATTAGACACTTGAACTAAGGTTTGTTCCAATAGAACACCTGAACACATAATAAATTGTTCTTATTAGACACTTCTGGTTCAAATTAACAAAAAAAAAATTATGTGCATGTTCTCAAGTGTCCATTACGTAACTAAGTTAAACACTTAAAATATATCACCTCCTTTAATGATATGTATTTGTCTCAATAAGCCATAAAACCTAAAGCATATTCCAATTGAGGTTGATGTGTATACTTTAAAGGAGATGACATATTTATGTAGTTAGCTTAACTATTTAATGAACAGCTTGAGAATATAGGCAAAAGTTTTTCAAAATTTGAACTGTAAGTGTTTAATAAAACATATTTATTATGTGTATACTTAGTTTAAGAGGTTGTCTATGTATTAAGCCTTTTAAAAACAGTATTACAAAGAGTATAGAGAGTAGTTCAAGGTTGTCTATGATCGTGAGTGATGCACAAACACAGATAAATCCAGGAGAAGTAATGGTGACAGCTAAATTGGGAGAAAGAGATTTGTATAATCATGAATGAATGAATTGATTACATGTACAGATTTGGCTATATAGCCATGAACAGTGCTACAATGCTAACTGAAAACTTTTATAATAACCATAACTGTCTAACAACTTTAAAACTAACTCTAATAAATCAGCCACGTAAGCTGCCAATTCAGCTAGTCGAAACTAACTCCTGCATTTGCATCAGTGAGCGTGTGTGTGTGTGTAGAGAGAGTGAGAGAGAGAGAGAGAGAGATCATACGAATCAGGCGCACAAACGAGGATGTGAAAACGATTGGTGGAAACAAGGAGAGTAACAAGAGCTCTTAATCCAGGCGCCTCGATTCCATCGTCGTTCGTCACCATTACCGTCGCTCGATCGCCGGCCACCAAGTTATCTTCCATTTTAGCTTCCCCAAAGATCCCCTTAAGTATTAATTCAGCAATTTTACTCCTAAACGTTTCTCAAGTTCGTGGGATTTAGTCGGTGGGGTGGGATAACTCTTTTCATATCCCACGCAATTTCATCAATATAGCATAAAAAGGTAGGATAAGTTATCCAACCCAATTTCATTTACATTGAATAACTTATCTCTCCTGCTAAATGAGCCGTGACAACTTTTGATGTCTGTCAAATATTTTCCACACGTGAATGTAAATATCATCCGAACTATGAAAAACAATTTAAATGAAACCACTAAAAAAATATGTTAAATTTTTAGAAACCACAACATAAAAACTTATACCACAAACAAAAGAAATAGAGAAAAAATATCAGACTCTTGAAATAGACCAAATATTATATAAACTACAAAATTTGTACTTCCAATATAATTTTCTATCATCACATATCTATTAAAAATTAACGATCGAAGTTTGGTAAACATCTTATGGAGATCAAAAGTATTTATTTTTTGATAAACTTAAAGGACCAAAACAACTTAAGTTATACGTTAGAAATTATTTTGAACTTACTCCACAATAAGGGATCATTTTTGTCATTTTCTCAACAGTTGCAAAGGCTGATTTGCTCAAATATCCCCTTTTGTGGACATTGATTATTTTTGGTCCCTGTTTGAAGAAATTTTGTAACTATAACCAAACTTCTTTCATTATATCTCTCGCTATCTTGTACTTTTATTATTATTTTATAACAATTTGATACAATTAAATCCATAAGTATCATCACTTCTAGTAGTACCTCTTGTGTTTTTATTTTATTTTTACCTTTTTCCAAATTAGGATGAAAGTTGATCTAACTAAGTATCGAATATTTATATCTTATCAAAGTTCATTGATTTCCATGATTTTCAGTGGTCATACAATGTGAAAATATTCCAACAATCATGCATAGCAAAATTTATCGGTCATGGCAACAATATTAGGATCTTATGTAGCTTATGCGAAGAAGAAAAAGGGACAATTGCTAAATCTGAAGTGATTAAAATAAAGGGAAAAGGGTAAAAAATATTCCTTTACTTTGGAAAAGGGGTTAAAAATATCCTCTAAATTTATTTTGGGTCAAAAATACTCCTCTCATCGTTAAAGTTTTCAAACATACCCCTGTCTTAGCGAAAATTATCTCCCGAAATTATTTTTTAAACCCGCTCCATCATTTAAACCCGACTCAATTAAATAATAACCCATAAGATCTCATTATTCCCCCAATTCCCTCAAACTTAAAACCTACGTATTGGGGGAATAAGGAAATCTTATGGGTTATTATTTTGTTGGGTCGGGTTTAAATGATAGAGCGGGTTTAAAAAATGATTTCGGGTTATTTTAGGGGGATAGTTTTCGTCATGACAGGAGTATATTTGAAAACTTTAAGGATGAGAGAGATATTTTTGACCCAAATAAGTTCGGTTGGTATTTTTAACCCCTTTTCCAAAATAAAGGGGTATTTTTGACCCTTTACCCTTTTATAAATATAGGCTATATTTTACACGTCATCACTAAAAGTGGATACGTGATGTCAATCTACACGAGGCTACTTTGAGTTTCTAAATGAAAGCAAGGCCCAATGTGGCAAAGATGGGAAAGGCCCAGAAATAAAATTTAGCTTTTCTAGTTTGTTCTAAAATTAGACTACCTTTTGAGTTTTAAAATGAAAAGTAATACATGTAGTTGGGCGGTAAAAAATAATTGCATTCGCTAATACATAAAATTATCTGTATATTTTTTGTGTACAAAAAATATATAGTTGTCTACACAACGGTACTTCAATTGTAAAAATATGCGGTGGTCCTCGGCATGCGCACTGCGCGTGAGTTATCAAACTATTTACAAAATAAAGGTATATTTTTGTATTGTCTAATTCGATTTCACAACCCACAGAAAAATTCCTAACCTTAACTTGAAAAAGCAATGAAAAAACTTTTGATGCAATGGGATAGGGTTTGAAGAAAATTGCATTTCCATAGTGAATATATTAAGAGAGAGATAGAGAGAAAATTGGTTTGGTACGACTGAAATTGTTACATTTGTCAAAGCATAGAACACGTCTTACGTGACTTGTCATACTTACATAAGACACAAAATAAAACTTCTCACGCCAAATGTAGGAGAGTAGAAATTATTTAACCCAAAAAAAAGAAAATATCTCGAAGTTGGAAGCTATTGTTTTACTCCTTTCGTCCATAATAAGTGTTATCTTAACTAAATTTTTTTATCTCATAATAAGTGTTACCATAGGAAATCAAGACATTAACTAGTTTTTTTCAATTTTACCCTTAGACAATAAAGTAACATCTAAATGATGATTGGAAAAGCCACATAGTTACTTGGTATTGTTGAATTCTCAATATCAAAAGGTTTACGGAAAAAGTAATTTATTTTTATTATATAGGGATAATTTAATAAACTTCATATTGCATTATTGTTTTTTAATCTACGTATTTTTAGCGAAGGTAACATTTATTATAGCACGGAGGGAGTAGTATGTATCAAGACTGAAGTTATCATAAGCAGATAATGATGCCGTACGGACGAAACGCTAAGTACGGTTTAAACTTAAATTAACAGACAAAACACTTTGATGAGTTCTAGATAACGCACAAAAGTGTCATAAGTACAGCATATGTCACGGATCCATGTTTCCATGTATTTTTTCCTTAAAGCCAGATGTCAAAATTAATTTGCTCGTCGCTGATTGAAAATTACCTTTACCTAAATAAAATAAATTGATTTATTTTTATAATTGTCGTGCTAAGTATAGTATCGACCAGATCTATACTAATTATTATTTTTATATATGGTGCCAACTGATGATACGAATTTTCCTAGTCTTTTCTTACAAAGTTATCAACTTTGCAGACAATGTTTGGCATGGCTTGGATGCATTTGGATTATTCTTTAATCCAATATTCAACCATCTCTTGATAACAGATGTAGTTTATTAGCTATGGATCTAATCGAATCCAAATAATTTCTTTGATAAATAGAATAATGATAAATATCTGAAAAATTATTAAATTTAATAAATAGTATATTCTAAACACATGATTTTCTATATAAAATAATTTTAATTTTAAATTTAAGGAAAAAAATAAATTGGTGCAGAAACTCAGCAAAACTATTTTACCAAATACTTCCTCCGGTCCAAAATAATTGAGATTTTAAGCTTGGACACATAGATTAAGGAATTCACTAAGTCCTAAAAGTTAAAGAGGGTTTTTGACCAAGATACCCTTAACCATGTTTTTTTTTTTTTTAGGTTGACATAATTATTATGGAAATGTGTCAAGGGCAAGTTTGGAAAAGAGAACTAAATACTTTTTTGGTTTTGTGAAACATCAATTATTTTGGACCAATTTTTAAAGATTAAAACCTCAATTATTTTGGACCGAAGGGAGTAAATTTTAAAACATTCGATCTAGATCCTAATGGAATTTTTAGATCCAAACGTAAATTCATAAACAAATTAAGTAAACCAAATGACTAATTGTAGACACATAAATATTAAATACTAAATAAAATAGCTAATGACAACCAAAACTTACATTGTTACTATATAAAAACTTAGAAATGTGTCTGACTTGCTTAATATAACAAATCTGTTAGAAGTTATTAAACCCTAAGTGAATTTCTCATTTCCTTAATTGTTACTATGTCTCCAACAAGAAGCAAGTCGTGAAATAAGAAAACATCTTTGTTTTTTCCTTCACGAAGTCATGCATGTAGCCATCAAAATTGACCAAGTAATAGTAAAATGTTAGACATATATATTACTGTTATAAAATAAAATAAGCACTAAAATAGGTAAGTAGTATGACTCACACACAGAGAGAAACGAAAAATACTTTGTTTTACTAATTTATGTTCTACTATCCATCAACAATGAATGGATATATATAGCCTCATACAATGATGGTCACATGGGCTCACATGGCAACATCATCATGACTTTGTCATCAACACTATCTCCACTAATGTCCACTATCTTAACTAATGGACATCCACTATCATTTCATCACACTCCCCCTTGGATGTCCATTAATTAGATGACGTGCCTCGTTAAAACCTTATTAAAAAAAACTGTGGAAAAAAGTCCTAGTGAAGGAAAAAGAGTACACATATCTAGTAATACGCTTTGAGAGCTGCCTCATTAAAAACCTTACCAAGAAAAACCCAATGGGACAAAACCTTGGTTAAGGGAAAAAGAGTACAGCAGGTATTTCACTCCCCCTGACAAAGACCAAAATTCAGATGTCGGAGTCTTCGCATTCCAATCTTGAATATCATGTTCTCAAGAGTTGAAGTTGGTAAAGATTTGGTGAACAAATCTGCAGGGTTGTCACTTGAACGGATTTGTTGCACATCAATATCACCATTCTTCTGGAGATCATGTGTGAAGAATAACTTTGGTGAAATATGTTTCGTTCTATCTCCTTTTATGAAACCTCCTTTCAATTGGGCAATGCATGCTGCATTATCTTCATATAAGATTGTGGGTATTTTATCACATTTCAAACCACACTTTTCTCGAATGAGATGTATCATTGACCTTAGCCACACAACTTCACGGCTAGCTTCATGAATAGCTATTATCTCAGCATGATTTGATGAGGTAGCCACATTAGACTGTTTTGTAGATCGCCAAGATATGACAGCGCCCCCACAAATAAATACATAGCCTGTTTGAGATCTAGCTTTATGCGGGTCAGATAAATACCCTGCATCGGCATAACCAACAAGATCGGGACTGCAATTGCTAGAATAAAATAAGCCCAAATCGATAGTCCCCTTTAGATACCTCAATATGTGTTTAATTCCGTTCCAGTGTCTCCTTGTAGGAGCACAACTATGTCTCGCTAACACATTAACTGAAAATGCTATGTCAGGCCTTATGGTATTGGCAAGATACATTAGTGCACCAATTGCACTAAGATATGGTACTTCTGGACCAAGAATTTCCTCATTCTTTTCTTGAGGTCGGAACGGATCTTTATTCGCATCAAGTGATCGAACAACCATCGAAGTACTTAATGGATGTGCTTCATCCATATAAAATCGTTTCAACACTTTCTCTGTATAGGCAGATTGATGGACAAAAATGCCATTTGTCAAATGTTCAATTTGCAAACCAAGGCATAATTTTGTCTCTCCAAGATCTTTCATCTCAAATTCCTTCTTTAAATAATTAATTGCCTTTTTGAGCTCTGCATGAGTTCCAATAAGGTTTATGTCGTCAACATATACAGCAAGTACAACAAACTTCGATATTACTTTCTTTATAAAAACACATGGGCAAATTGCATCATTTGTATAGCCTTCCTTTAACAAATATTCACTAAGGCGGTTATACCACATGCGCCCGGAGTGCTTCAAACCATACAATGATCTTTGTAATCTGATTGAATACATTTCCTGAGACTTTGAACTACATGCTTCAGGCATCTTAAATCCTTCAGGGATTTTCATGTATATTACATTTTCAAGTGATCCATATAGATAGGCTGTAACTACATCCATCAAATGCATCTCAAGTCTCTCATGGACAACGTAACTAATGAGATAACGTAATATTATTGCATCCATAACAGGGGAGTATGTCTCTTCATAATCAACACCATGCCTTTGTGAAAATCCTTGTGCAACAAGGCGTTCCTTATATCTTTGTATCTCATTTTTCTCATTTCTTTTTCGCACAAAAACCCATTTATAACCAACAGGTTTAATGCCATTAGGTGTTTGGACTACAGGTCCAAAAACTTCCCGTTTGGTAAGTGAGCTTAACTCAGATTGAATTGCCTCTTGCCACTTTGGCCAATCACGTCTTTCTTGGCATTCTTTAACAGATTGGGGTTCAAGATCCTCACTATCTTGCATAATTCTTGTTGCAACATTATAGGCAAAGACATAATCCACATTTATTTCCAATCTATTCAAATTAGTCCCAACATTAATTGGATTAATTGATATTTCCTCATTTTCTTGAGTCTCAGGCTCATTGATTTCTTCAAGAATATCACTATTGCTCAAATCTCGAATTTCTTTGTGAGGTTCTTTCGTAGTGTCATCTTGACCATTTGTTTTTCTTTTTCTAGGATTTCGATCCTTAGAACCCAATGGTCTACCACGCTTCTGGCGTGCTTTGGACTCGTTTGCTATGACACTAGTAGATGGTCCTACAGGGACATCAATCCGAATCGGGACATTCTCTGCAGGGATATGTGATTTGGTAATCCTTTTCAAATCTGTAAATTCGTCTAGCATTTGATTTGTTATTTTCTGTAAGTGAATAATCTTTTGAACCTCTTGCTCACAAATAGAAGCACGTGGATCAAGATGAGACAATGATGAATTATTCCACAAAATTTTCCTTTTTATTTCATTATTCTCTCCCCCTAATTTTGGGAAAATTGTCTCATCAAATTGACAATCTGGAAATCGAGCAGTGAACAAATCTCCGGTTAATAGTTCAAGGTAGCGAATAATGGAGGGCGATTCAAACCCAACATATATTCCTAATCTTCTTTGGGGACCATCTTGGTGCGATGTGGTGGTGCTACAGGCACATATACGGCACATCCAAAAATTCTTAGATTGGATATATTAGGTTCTTGACCCAAAACCAATTGCAACGGAGAAAATTTATGATAGTTTGTCGGTCTGAGACGAACGAGTGTTGCTGCATGCAAAATAACGTGACCCCAGACTGTCGTGGGCAACCTCGTTTTCATGAGCAATGGTCTTGCAATCAGCTGCAAACGTTTAATTAATGACTCTGCAAGGCCATTTTGAGTGTGAACATGAGCTACAGGATGTTCAACTCTTATCCCAATTGATAAACAATAATCATTAAATGTTTGGGATGAAAACTCTGCAGCATTATCAAGGCGAATAGACTTTATCGGATTATCAGGAAATTGTGCCCGTAATCGAATTATTTGTGCCAATAATTTCGCAAACGCTAGGTTGCGAGATGACAGTAGGCACACATGAGACCATCTAGAAGAAGCATCTATTGAGACCATAAAATATCTAAATGACCCACTCGGGGGGTGAATTGATCCACAAATATCCCCATGTATACGTTCCAAAAATTCAGGGGATTCAAACTCAACCTTTGTAGGTGATGGCCTAATAATTAACTTGCCTTGATAACAAGAAGGGCAAGAAAATTCATTGTTTAAAAGAATCTTCAGGTTCTTTAATGGATGCCCATTTGAATTTTCTATAATTCGTCTCATCATTATAGATCCAGGGTGTCCCAATCGATCATGCCAAAGTACAAACGTATTGGAGTCCATAAACTTCTGGTTTACGACAGAATGTGCCTCAATTACTCTAATTTTTGTCCAATATAAGCCAGAAGACAAAGCAGGAAACTTTTCTATAACAACTTTCTGTCCTGAGACATCCTTGGTGATACCAATATATTCGAGATTCATCTCATCCATTGTTATAATATGGTATCCATTTTGACGGATATCTTTAAAACTTAATAAGTTCCTTCTGGATTTAGGAGAGAACATGGCATCCTTTATAATGAGTTTTGTTCCCTTAGGCAAAATTATAGCGGATCTTCCGGAGCCTTCAATCAAATTAGTACTACCAGAAATGGTATTAACATTTGCCTTACCCATAAGTAAATGAGAAAAATATTTCTTGTCCTTGAAGATCGTGTGTGTGGTAGCAGAATCAATCAAACATATGTCTTCATAATTGGATTTTAATCCAAACTTACTTTGAGAGTTATCCATATCTTCGAATGAAATGACACAAACAAAGCAAAATAAATACTAAGTATTAGAAATTCCAGTAAACTAAATACAAACCAAAGTTGTATAAACAAATGAAACTACATACCAATACAACGTTGCAATATAATAATCCAAGCCAATATATCATTTAGGATATTTACTTAACTTATTAGGTCAACAGACTAATTTAATAATACATTTCTGTAGATAACCAAAAATTTCTTATACCAAAACAAGGACTCGAAATTAAAAATTATGATTAACAGAGTTGCTGTAAACAATCGCTATAAATAGTAATGTACCCATAATTTCCTTTTCTTTAGTTAGGAAAAATAAGCATTTACAAGAAAGCTGTATTATTATATGTATGAAGCTCTTTCATAGAAAGTTGTTTCATAGTTTGCTAACCACTGTCCCATCTTGCTACACTATTATTTTTCTATCATAGTTGTTGCAATATTCATGGATTATAGGGTTGGAAGTTCTCAATAAGTGATTGGATAATACATGAAATTGGAAGTTGTCCGTAAGTGATGGGATATACATGAAGGATTGTTTTTTTTAAAAAAAAAAAAAAAAAAGTGGACCTCACTGCAGTGCTCTTATTTTTGTGTTGCCACACTATTCTGACACAATAACTTACATTAAAATTGTTGCAGTTATAATGTTTAACCAAATTGGTTATAGAATTTGCACCTTCATTAATGATTTACTCACGACAAATCAGATTAAAATTTTATTAATAACTAACTATAACAAACTGACTAAATTTAAAAATAGTACTCATGTAAACAATTACTGTCACATGATCTTTTATTCATCAACTATTACGACTAGTAAAGATTAAAATAAACAATTCAATCATCTCTAACCACAGAACCATGACCAATCAAGTGATTTATCTTTCCTTCAGGGTGCTCAAAGAAATCTGCTACATCCAAGTGTGTGATGTCAATTTGATTTTCAGAGATAAAATTAGCTTCGAGATTTTTCTCTTTTCTTTTAATTGATGCCTGATAAAGCTCAACCAAGTGCTTTGCCGTACGACAGGTACGTGACCAGTGCCCACTTCCACCACATCGATAACATTTGTTTTCTGAGCCACGTGCTTCTGGCACTTCATGCCTATCATCCTTCTTTTTCCCCTGTTGGTGGTAATTTTTCTTTGAAGAGTGATTAACACCAGGAAAATAATTTCTTCTTTGACCATTATAACGACCACGACCACGACTATTATCATGACCACGACCGGGGCCACGACCTTTTCCACGCCTGGAGTAGTGGGCATACACCTCATTCACTTCGGGGAGTGGTGCAGCGCCAGTAGGTCGATTCTCGTGATTTTTCATCAGCAAATCATTAATTTGTTCAGCCACAAGAAGATGAGCAATCAAATCACAATACTTTGTGAAACCTTTCTCTCGATATTGCTGCTGCAGGAGCACATTTGAGGCATGAAAAATGGAGAACGTCTTTTCCAGCTTATCAGAATCACTAATCTTTTCTCCGCATAGTGTCAATATAGAAGTAATTCTGAACATCTCAGAGTTATACTTCATAACTGATTTGAAATCTTGTAACCTTAGATTTATCCATTCATGTCGTGCTTTTGGGAGGAAGACCATCTTCAGGTGGTCATACCTTTCTTTCAAGTTTTTCCATAAAACGAGTGGATTCTTAATAGTAAGATATTCAATTTTTAGGTTCTCATCAAGATGATGACGCAAGAATATCATAGCCTTGGCATTTTCTTGGTTGGATGCTTTATTATTTTCTTTAATGGTGTCTCCAAGACCCATAGCATCAAGATGGATTTCAGCATCTAACACCCATGATAGGTAGTTCTTACCTGAAATATCAAGGGCAACGAACTCGAGTTTTGTAAGGTTAGCCATAAAATAGAGAGAATAAAAATATTACCTTAACCTTCAAGAATTCCTTGAGACGGTAGAGTCTCGTGCTGATAACGTGTTATAAAATAAAATAAGCACTAAAATAGGTAAGTAGTATGATTCACACACAGAGAGAGAAACGAAAAATACTTTGTTTTACTAATTTATGTTCTACTATCCATCAACATATGAATGGATATATATAGCCTCATACAATGATGGTCATATGGGCTCACATGGCAACATCATCATGACTTTGTCATCAACACTATCTCCACTAATGTCCACTATCTTAACTAATGGACATCCACTATCATTTCATAACAATTACATTATTTTACTTTACTCTACTACTATTAAGAAGCACGAGTTGGGGCACCTTTTTCGTCGTCCGTTGTGGGGACCCCCATAAAAAAAAAATCTTGAGCCCCGTATTAAACAGGCTCATAAAACAAAATTGTAAAAATAATAATTATGAGCCCCATATATATTAAACAACAACTAATATTAAAAAAAAATTGTGGGCCCCATATTAAACACCAACCAGTATTAAAAAAAAAGTAGAACCCACCACATCCAAACTCACGGGAAAAAAAAGTGGATCCCATATTAACAAAATCAAGCAATATTAAAAAAAAAAAAGTGAATCCCATATTAAAAAAACAAACAATGTTAAAAAAAAAATTATGGGCCCCATATTAAACACCATGCGTATTCGTAGCAAACACTAATATAATAAAGTTTTAAATACGGAGCACAAACTATAATGTTATATTAATCGTGTTTTGAACATAGTATCCCATATTGACAAAATCAAGCAATATATATAAAAAAAAAAATGAATCCCATATTAAAAAAATAAACAATGTCAAAAAAAAAAATGCAGACTTTGTATTCTTAGCAAACACTAATATAATAAAGTTTTAGAAACGGAGCACAAATTACAATGTTATATCAATCGTGTTTAAAAAATTGTGGGCCTCATATATATTAAACAACAACTAATATTAAAAAAAAATGTGGGCCCCATATTAAACACCAACCAGTATTAAAAAAAAAAAAAAGTGGAACCCACCACATCCAAACTCACGGGGAAAAAAAGTGGACCCCATATTAACAAAATCAAGCAATATTAAAAAAAAAGTGAATCCCATATTAAAACAAAAAAACAATGTTAAAAAAAATGTGGGCCCCATATTAAACACCATGCGTATTCATAGCAAACACTAATATAATAAAGTTTTAAATACGGAGAACAAACTACAATGTTATATTAATCGTGTTTTGAACATAGTATCCCATATTGACAAAATCAAGTAATATATATATAAAAAAAATGAATCCCATATTAAAAAAATAAACAATGTAAAAACAAAAAGTGCACACTTTGTATTCTTAGCAAACACTAATATAATAAAGTTTTAGATACGGAGCACAAATTACAATGTTATATCAATCGTGTTTTGAACATAGTATATATATATATATATATATATATATATATATATATATATATATATATATATATATATATATATATTATATGCATAAAAATAGTGCAAACTAATAATGTCCAAAAGGGTGAGCCCCATACTAAACAACACCAAGCAATATAAAAAACAAAAATAATAAAAAAAAAGAAACTATATGAAGCATGGGTTTAGACCCATGCTTCATCGTCTGTTGTCCCTTAAAAAAAAAAGGTGGGCCCCATACTAAATAACACCGAGCAATAAAAAAAAAATGAAACTCACCACATCCAAACTCACGGAAAAAAAAAAGTAGACCCCATATTAACAGAATCAAGCAATATTAAAAAAAAAAAGTGAATCCTATATTAATAAAACAAACAATGTTAATAAGCAAATGCTTAGAAAATCAAACAATTAAATAAATAATGATGGACTCATTGCCACATGCGTATCAACCCATTAGTGGGAGCAAATGAAATTATTGTACAGCAACATACTTAAAATACTTATATATTAAAATAAGATAGAATTTAATTACTTTTTCATTTTTTCCTTACTCTAATAAATGTGAAAAAAATTGTGGGCCCCATATTAAACACCATGCATATTCGTAGCAAACACTAATATAATAAAGTTTTAAATACGGAGCACAAACTACAATGTTATATTAATCGTATTTTGAACATAGTATCCCATATTGACAAAATCAAGCAATATAAAAAAACAATGAATCCCATATTAAAAAAATAAACAATGTCAAAAAAAAAAAGTGCAGACTTTGTATTCTTAGCAAACACTAATATAATAAAGTTTTAGATACGGAGCACAAATTACAATGTTATATCAATCGTGTTTTGAACATAGTATGTATATATATATATTATATGCATAAAAATAGTGCAAACTAATAATGTCCAAAATGGCGAGCCCCATACTAAACGACACCAAGCAATATAAAAAATAAAAATAAAAAAAGAAGAAACTATATAAAGCATGGGTTTAGACCCATGCTTCATTGTCCGCTGTCCCTTAAAAAAAAAGGTGGGCCCCATACTAAATAACACCGAGCAATAAAAAAAAGGAAGAAAAAAAAGTGAAACTCACCACATCCAAACTCACGGGAAAAAAAAGTGGACTCCATATTAACAGAATGATGCAATATTAAAAAAAAATGAATCTCATATTAATAAAACAAACAATGTTAATAAACAAATGCTTAGAAAATCAAACAATTAAATAAATAATGATGGACTCATTGCCACATGCGTATCAACTCATTAGTAGGAGCAAATGAAATTATTGTACATCAACATACTTAAAATACTTATATATTAAAATAAGATAGAATTTAATTACTTTTTCATTTTTTCCTTACTCTAATAAATGTGAAAAGAAATTAATGTCATAAAAGAAAAAATAATATTAAATTGAGATCAAATAATTAATAAGGTAAATTAGTGAAATTATAATTCTAATTGACGTTTCCTTAAAAAATCGTGTAAAAAACAACATGACAAGTAAAATGAGTTAAACAAAAAATATTTACTAAAAATTAAAAAATAGAAGTTCTTCATTTAAATAGAAAATCAAATTTCTACTTCGTTTCATCTTAAACATGTAAAATTAATATAATAACTTGAGTTAGAATTATCCAAATCAAAATTTGATAAAAAAATTATATGTATTACTTTACTATTACTACTATATAGAAGAGCCGGTTTATAGAGGCAAGATCGTCGTCCGTGTTCGGTCTTACTTTTTTATTTAAGAGTAAAAAAAATCCTTTGTGATCCCACCCACTTTTTTATTTAAGGGCAAAAAAATGACGTTTTATACTTTATATTACCAACTCTTCTAAAAAGTAGATAGAAATACTTTATTACATTTCTATTTTTCTCCTATATAGAAGCATCGGTTTACCCATGCTTCGTCGACAGTCACTCCTAAAAAAAAAAAACAAAAAAAAACTGGACCCCACCCTCCCCAAACTCATGAAAAAAAAAGTGAACCCCACCCTCTCCAAACTCATGAAAAAAAATGGACCCCATATTAAAAAAAAAAAAAGGCAACGTCAAAAAAAAAAAAAAAAAAAAACTGCACCCCATATACTAAAAAATCAAACAATATTCAAGTAATTCCCAAAGTATCCCCATCAAGTCAATAATAGTGGATTCATTGTCACATGCATATTAACCCATTAATGAGAGCAAATGAAATTATTACACAGCAAAAAACATGGACCTCATATTATTACTTTTCTTCAAAATATTTAATTGCTATATTTGCTATTCCGCCATGTCATTTATTTGTTATGTTTACTAAAATAAATATACTTAAAATATATATATTTAAAAAATAACATACAATTTAATTAATTTTTTTTATTCTTACTCTAATAAATGTGAAAAGAGATTAATATCAAATGAAGATCAAATAATGAATAAGATAAATTAGTTAAATTATAATTCTAATTCACGTTTCCTTAAAAAAATCATGCAAAAGACAACATGACAAGTAAAATGAGTTAAACCGAGAATATTTACCAAAAATTAAAAAATAGCATTTCTTCGTTTAAATAGAAAATTAATTTCTACTTTGTTTCGTTTCAAACATGTAAAATTAATTTAATAATTTGAATTAGAATTATCCAAATCAAAATTTGATAAAAAACAATAAGTACTTTACACTTTTAAATTAATCGAATTAAAATTGAAAGTATCAACTGATGCTTAAATATTGCTATTATTTTATCTCAAAGAGAGGAAAATAGTTTTCTTTTAAACAAGTCTTCTCTTTTAAAAAGTATTAATAAATTTTCATAGCAAACGCGAATAAAATAAAGTTTTAGATACGGAGCACAAACTACAATGTTATATTAATCGTATTTTGAACATAGTATATATATTATCATTATCTAAACACAACTACATATACATAAATATACTATAATCTGAAGTGTTGGACCTATGTGCAACACGGGCATAGTCCATCTAGTACTTAATTATTATAGCGTCAAGTTCAACTAGAAGTCATATTTAACTTCATAAAATAATTAATCAATGAACAATTTACAGTTTCTTCACCTAGAAAGAGACAAGATCTTAATGCTTCGAATAGACTCCTTGATGAGTCACGAATTGATAGGATCTATAACAATAGTTTAATTATAGTATACTCTTAGGTGGGAATTATGTTGAAACTATTACAACCACTTTTCAATCCTCCTAAATGTTCTCAATAGTCAAATAATATTAGTATTAAATTAATATTAACCCTCTTAACCTTTTGATTTGCGGCCGATTAAAAAAAAGAGCCTTATGTCAAAATTTTCAAGAGCTTTTATTTTTACAATCTAAGAGATCTTTGTAAGATCATTTCCTTCTATTCAAATTGTAAAGGTTATGTTCAATCATTTCATCCTAATTAGGACTTATGTATATGTCATAAATTGTTTTAAATTTTTCTAATGTTATTTGTAATTTTGAAAGTAATTATAAATTAAATATTTAAAATAATTAAAGGAAGTGATATTTGGAAAAAGATATGAAAATCAAAAGTATATTTTAACAAATAAATTAATTTCCCTCTGCTTTTATCCACATAAAAGCTCCCTCAATAAAAATAATTTTGACTTCATAAAATTACCAAAGGGTATTGTTGACCTTTCAAAATGGTGACAATCTCAACTCTTGTGTTTGGTATCGAGAAAAATATTTTCCACAAAAAGTATTTTTTGGGAGATTTTTTCTTGAATAATAAATAAAAAAAATATTTATTTTTTAGTGTTGGTATGTAAGAAGAAAATATTTTTTCAAGATTATTTATATATAATCTAGACAAACAGTATGAGAGTAAGGATAGTGGTTGGTGAGGTGGCTAGATAGGTGGTGGTGGGGGTGTATTTGAGGGTGCGAGAGGAGACAATTAACTTGAAATTTAAACTTATTTTCCATATTCCTAGCTATTAGGGAAGCCATTTTCTTGATTTTTAAAAAATTTATTTCCCTAAAAAACTATTTTTCAAAACGTTTTGACCAACCAAATATAGAAAAATCGGAAAATGTTTTCATCCATATATACCATACATCCTAAAGGAGAAAAGAGTTATTTGTAAATTACTCGGGATTTTGTACTAAATCAAATACTTTTCTTTAACTTTAAAATTAAACATGTTTAGCCAAGCAAAAATGAAAATGAAATGCCAACGTCAAGTTTATACATGGTTAATAAATTCCATCGAAATTTCTTTTTCAATAATTTTGGTTGATTGTCTAGGCTTTGTACAAACATGGGGTCAATTAGTTCGTTACATGCTCCATATCTATTAGCCAATTCCCATGTGTATTGCCTCAGTAAAGTAGATATAAGTACCTACTGATGCTTTTGGTGGAATGTTAAACAAAAGGTATAAAATATAAAGTAAAGCGCACCTAAAATTAGGCATATATATGATCTATTGAAGGATTTTTTTAGGTTCGTTTTAATATCTGATGAATTAGGGTTGCCCATGGTCTATCAATTAATTATAGGCACGATAGCCTAACGATACCGACAATCTTTTACAAATATCTTGGTTGATATGACATGATATTACTATTATCTGAGAAGTGAAATGGAGTAATTTTTATGGTCATAGCTTTTCAAACATCATTAAATATAAATATTGTAAATTACATTAACAATTTGTAATCTAAATATCTAGAATTCAATAAGTTGAGGAATTGTTATAGAATTCACACACAAAGTAAAGGCCGTGACCGTTGTTAGTCAATGGAAGGTTGAGACTCGTTAATGATCAACAATTTCGACCTTCTGCGCCATCAAGGATGCAGTGAGATGGATGAGATTTTTTCATCCTTAATTAAAAATCTCGAATTTGAACCTTGTGAATAGAGAAACTTATGATGCGAAACTTCTCCCTTAAACAGGCCACACGTGGCACAGTTTTGGATTAACCAAACTAATAAGTAATTATGAATATCAGAACATTAAATAAATGAAAACTTTGACCTCTGTGCAAAGCAGCAAGTCAATGTGTTCTATTAGGGGTTTGATATATCTCGAGCACCTATAATCTATAGATCACGCGTTCGAATCGTGGAATTAATCACTAATGTTTGCATTAGAGTAGACTGTCTACATCATACCTGACTCCGTGAGATGCGACCTTTCCCCGAACCCTGCTAACGATGAATGGTTTGTAATCAAGCTGTCCTTTTTAATATCATTGTGTCACTTCACATGCAAGATGTGGATTTGAACCCTCGAAAAAAAGGAAAAATCACAAACTTTTTTTTTTTTTTGTCAAATAATGAGAGGGAAAGAAAAACAAACAAGAAAACAAAATCGGTGTTCTATGGGTCTCAATGTATCCTACCTCCCGAACTACCACACAATATGAGATGGGATGAGGATTGATCAGTACCAAATGTATCACTTTCAATCTGTTTTGTAGTTCTTTTTCTTTTCCATTCTTTTTTTTTTCCTTTGACATCTGTATGGTTTGCTGATTAAGTATTTATTTAACAATAAATATGTTGTCTCCATTGCAAAAGTACTTGCCCGTATTGAGATGCGCTACGGTTTTTTATTGATAATTAATAATCTACAAGAAACAATGCAATATGGGGGACCATTCTGTTGATTTTATTAGATATTTGACCCCACTTTTTGTTTCTTTTGAATTTAACAGTCAAGGACAAGTACCGGAAAACTGTTTTTACGAAGACAATTTGCAGTAAAGGTACTAAAATGTCAACTAATCACGTGTGAGTCCAAATGCATGGCAGTGCTTTACTAATAGAGAAAAAATAGTTTAAGTTATATACATTGAGTAATTTTTTTTTGCTCTACTAGCTTATTTATACTGATTATAGTCAGTGACGGATTCAGAATTTAAAAAAAAATAACAAAAGTTAAATATAAAAATTAATGTTGTTGATGAAATCTAACCTAAGATGTCAGGGTGTACAAAAATTTATATATATATATATATATATATATATATATATATATATAAACACAAAAAATCTATCGTATATATGCACTGTAACTTTTTATCGAGAGTGTTCGAGTCACTTCCACTTGAATCCGCCTTATAGTAGATAATTTATCTTAATTTTAAAATTACTAATTTTATATTTTAAATAGGTTTACTTGTAGATACTCTTCAAGTAACATGATATGGTAAAAGGTTTTGCGCACCGACCTGAAAAGAATATCGTGCTGGTACTCAATTTCTTGCTGTAAGAGTTAGGTATAGGCAGCTTATAAGTTCACCTTAAACCACTAGAAACTCTACAAGTGACATCCACGTAACTAGTCAAATCACTCAAATGGATATTTTTCTTCACATAGCTAGTTAACCGAAAAATAAAGAAGGTCCAAATTCACAGTGACGATTTTATTCAAATTCATACTTATATGATGCTATGATTTGAATTATAACTTTTTTTTAATCATCATGCAAATATATTCAAGTTAGACAAGTTTGATAATGCAATTAATTATCTCCTATTAATTATTTCATAAATATGTTAGGGTGTTACTCACTAACTCAAGCCTAAGTCTATTTCGTTTTAGAAACTATCTACTCTAACTTCACTTGTTTTAAGAAAAAAAGCAAAATTTGTCAGTCAAAGTCACTAACAACTGCTTCACACGATTTGTTACCTTTCACCAACACAATATTAATGCATCATTATTTTGTTGAAGCAATCTCAATACTAATAATTCTTTTTACCTTTTTCCGACTATTTAAGAGGAAAATTGTAAAAACGAAATTAACAGAAATTGAAAAATAATATGAATAGTATATGGAAAATCAAATCGAGCCCACTGAATTCACAGTGTGTTCTTAAGGAAATTATTCCCCTCAATGTACCCGAGGTATTGGAATCTTTCCTCCCATGATAGAACGATTTACTCACAAAAGTTTGCAACCTTTCAGAAAAATTCCGTTGAAAAACGGAGGGAAATGTTTTAAATTAATCCGGGAAAAAAAGAAAACGGGTCGGGTCGTGGGTCAGGACTCTTTAATTAATTAAAAATTAAATAGTTAATAATTAATTAAATAATTAAAATTAAAGGAAATTTGGTCCAAAAAGATTATCAATCAATCAGATCATTTGACCAAATCAAAATCCTAAGCCAAGCGACAACGACGACGCGAGGGGAGACCCTCTTCTTAACCCTTTAGCAACACGAAGGAATGCTTCTACTTTTAAGTAGGAGAACTTTTCTTTCCACCACCTATGAGGGACAAATGCTTATTTCATAAAGCAAGAGGGAACAACTCATTTTTCCCTCCATTTCCCATTCAACCTATCTATTAAATCCAACAATCCCCCACATGAATGGGGAATGACTATAAGATAAAGGAGTGCATGGACAAGTGTGTGATATACAAGCAAAGATTAATTGCATCTGGATAAGTAGGTTTCCCTTTGAACTTTCCGTAGTGAACTTATATCGGATAGACTCGATCAATCGGTAGATGTGATATCTTTGAACCGTCAAACTTTGTTGTATAACTAGACAACATAAGTCACACAATTAACCCTCAACCATCTATGGTTCTCACGGTTGTGTTCGTTTCAGCCATGAACACCGCCTGGTTTCGTGAATGCATGGGCCTTTACCATCATTCCCCTTGAAGCGGCTTATACTTCCCACTCACATAAGTGATTTCTAAACGTGTAGTCCTATAGACACACTATCTGGTCATGTTCTGCCAGACTTAGACAATCATTAAAAAACTTTAATGCTTTATTAACTCATTAAAAAGCCTTAAGGTTTTATCCTTGTTTCTGAACATTGTCATCATCACGAGAATGGGTTGAGTTATTTGACAATGTTGAACCGTCATTCATAACTTTGTTTGATCTCTTTGAACCTAGTTCTTGAGATCTCCAGTCTACTAGGTAGAGTTACCGCCATGATGACTTATCCTAGGCCTTAACCCCATTCCTCTCGATGATCTTTTAACAACCTCTCTAGATAGGCCTTTTGTTAGCGGATCCGATACGTTATCTCTTGACTTTACGTAGTCAATAGTGATAACACCACTAGAGAGTAGTTGTCTAACGGTATTGTGTCGCCGTCGAATGTGACACGATTTTTCGTTATACATAACGCTCCGGCCCTATCTATTGCCGCTTGGCTATCACAATGTATACATATAGGTGCCAAAGGTTTGGGCCAAAATGGAATATCTTCCAAGAAGTTTCGGAGCCATTCAGCTTCTTTACCAGCCTTGTCTAAAGCTATAAAATCAGATTCCATTGTAGAGCGGGCGATGCATGTCTGTTTTGATAATTTCCAAGACACTGCTCCTCCACCAACGATGAAAACATATCCACTCGTGGATTTAACTTCAGATGAGCCAGTGATCCAGTTTGCATCACTATATCCCTCAATTACTGCGGGATATTTATTATAATGCAAAGCATAGTTTTGGGTGTGTTTCAAATACCCCAAGACTCGTTTCATTACCATCCAATGAGTTTGATTAGAATTACTCGTGAATCAACTCAGCTTGTTAATAGCACATGCTATGTCTGGTCGTGTACAATTCATAATATACATCAAACTTCCCAAGATTCGTGCATAGTCCAATTGTGAGTCACTTTCACCTTCATTTTTTTGAAGTACAAAACTTACATTAATTGGAGTCTTTGCGACATTGAAATTTAAATACTTGAACTTGTCAAGTACCATTTCAATATAATGTGACTGAGATAATGCTAGACCTTGTGGAGTTTTATGGATCCTAATTCCTAAGATCAAATCAGCAACTCCCAAGTCTTTGATGTCAAATTTGCTAGCAAGCATACGCTTCGTAGCATTTACATCGGCAATATCTCTGCTCATTATCAACATGTCATCAATATATAAACAAACAATGACTTCATGATTTGGAGTATTTTTAATGTAAACACATTTGTCACACTCATTAATCTTGAATTCATTTGCCAACATTGTTTGGTCAAATTTTGCATGCCATTGTTTGGGTGCTTGTTTAAGTCCATAAAGTGACTTAACAAGTTTGCACACTTTCCTTTCTTTACCAGGAACCACAAAACCCTCAGGTTGTTCCATGTAAATTTCTTCCTCCAATTCTCCATTTAAGAAAGCTGTCTTGACATCCATTTGATGGATTTCAAGACCATATACGGCTGTCAGTGCCACTAACACCCGAATAGATGTTATCCTTGTTACCGGCGATTATGTGTCGAAGTAATCAAGGCCTTCTTTTTGTCTATAACCTTTGACCACAAGTCTTGCCTTATATTTGTCAATAGTGCCATCAGCTTTCATTTTCCTTTTAAAGATCCATTTTGATCCTAAAGGTTTATTTCCAGGAGGAAGATCAACCAATTCATATGTATGGTTGTTTAAAATTGATTCAATCTCACTATTGACTGCCTCTTTCCAAAATGCTGAATCAGAAGAAGACATTGCTGCTTTAAATGTTTGAGGCTCATTGCAAGAATGTCACAAAATCTGGTCCAAAGGAAGTAAATGTCCTTTGACGTTTGCTACGCCTTGGAACCTCTTCACTTGGTTTACTTTCCTTTGGTTCTTCCCGCAGCCGTTTAGATCTTTCACTTGACGACTCACATTCAGTTTTATACGGATAAATGTTTTCAAAGAATTCAGCATTGTCTGATTCAATTACCGTATTAACATGAATTTCGGGATTGTCCGATTTGTGAACCAAAAACCGACAAGCTTTGTTGTTTGTAGCATAGCCAATAAAAACACAATCCATAGTTTTTGGTCTGATTTTTACCCTTTTGGGAAAAGGAACTTGGACCTTTACTAAACACCCCCACACTTTGAAATATTTCAAGTTGGGTTTTCTTCCTTTCCATAGTTCATATGGAATAGATTATGTTTTGTTGTGGAGCACCCTGTTGAGTATTCGATTAGCTGTAAGGATAGCTTTTTCCCCACAAGCTCTGCGGTAAACCGGAACTTATTAATAAAGCATTTATCATTTCCTTTAATGTTTGGTTTTTCCTTTCCGCAATTACATTTTATTATGGTGTGTATGGGGCAGTAGTTTGATGAATAATTTCACATTCTAAACATATCTCTGCAAAAGGAGATTCGTATTCTCCACCCCATCACTTCTAATCATTTTTATCTTTTTATTCAATTGATTTTCCACTTCGTTCTTGTATTGCTTAAATGCATCAATTGCTTCATCCTTAATAAAAGTGCAATCGTCAATAAAAGTTACAAAATACTTTTTCCCACTGCGAGATGGTATTGGCTCCATATCACATATATCTGTGTGGATTAAGTCTAAAGGATTTGAAATTCTATCAATAGACTTATATGGATGTTTAACAAACTTAGATTCAACATAGATTTCACATTTTGATTTATTACACTCGAATTTAGGCAATACTTCTAAATTAATCAATTTTCGTAAGGTTTTTTAGTTGACATGTCCTAAACGAACATGCCATAAATCATTTGACTCCAATAAGTAAGACGAAGCTGAATTCTTATTAATACTGTCAACAACCATTACATTGAGTTTGAAAAGGCCCTCGGTGAGGTAGCCCTTTCCCATGAACATATCATTCTTACTTATTATAATTTTCTCACTAACCAGCACGCACTTAAACCCGTTTTGACGAGTAGTACGGCTGAAACTAAATTCTTCCTAATTGTTGGAACGTGCAGAACGTTGTTGAGAATCAGCACCTTGCCGGAAGTCATCTTCAGAAGTATCTTCCCATATCCTTCAACCTTGGCTGTTGCAGTATTTCCCATAAACAGTTCCTCTTCGGGTCCAGCGGGAGCATAGGTTGCAAATGTTTCTTTTACAGCGCAACACATGTCGAGTGGCACCAGAATCAAGCCACCACTCATTTGGGTTTCCAACCAAATTGCACTCCGATAGCAATGCACACAAATCATCCATGTCATCATTATTCTCCACCATATTGGCTTGTCCCTTTCCCTTGTCATTTTTTGGGAGACGACAATCTGGGGCTTTGTGGCCAGCTTTCCCACAATTATAGCAATTGCCCTTGATTTTTTTCTCGTTCTGCTCCTTACTCTTTCCAAAAGGTTTCTTTTTTTCTTATTCTTTGGAGCAGCTTCTTCAACGATGTCCCATAATCGTTGAATTTCCACGCGACTTCTTTTTAGCAGCTTTATTATCTTCCTCAATCTTCAAGCGAATCACAAGATCTTCCAGCGACATTTTCTTGCGCTTGTGTTTCAGATAGTTCTTGAAGTCTCTCCATAAAGGAGGCAACTTCTCAATCACAGCAACCACTTAAAATGCCTCGTTAATCACCATACCTTCAGCAATAAGGTCATGGATAAGGACTTGGAGTTCTTGAACTTGGGTTCCAACAGTTTTACTACCTGTCATCTTGTAGTCAAGAAACTTGGCAACCACAAATTTTTTCAAGCATGCATCTTCAGTTTTATACTTCTTTTCGAGTGCAAGCCATAATTCTTTTGAAGTTTGGCAGAACTGTAGACATTATACAGATCATCATCTAGTGCACTAAGGATGTATCCTTTGCACAAAAAATCTACATGCTTCCAAGCCTGAGTAATCATAAAGCGCTGGTTTTCAGGCATTCCTTCTTCAGTAGCAGGAGGATTTTCATTTATGAACTTCTGCATGCCTAGAGTAGTCAGCCAGAAGAACATTCTTTGCTGCCATCCTTTGAAGTTGATACCAGAAAACTTCCTTGGTTTCTCTGCCGGTGCCATCGCGTGTGCAGCAGTTGGACGACTTGACAATGCTACATTTGTCGGCCCAACAGTCACGCCAACAGTAGTATCAGCAGTCGCACCAACAGTTGCAGTTCCATTAGGAGCATTAACATCACTTTCTGTTTCCATTCTTCACTGTCAATAATTGACAAACTGTTTAATAAATGGCAAATGAAACAGAACAGTAAACAGAGAAGATATATTTTTTTTCCTTTTTCCAGAGTCTGTTTCATGATGAAGTTTTTATGTTCTTCAAATCGCGTCACTGTTATGAACTTTAATAGTCCAACGAAGTTTTTATGTTCTTCAAGTTGGACTAGAAAAAATTCCAACAGAGTAGAAAACCAGAAGGTTTTTGTCTCCAAAATAGAATACAGATTAAAATATATAAACACTATAATTTCCTTAAGATTGTTATTAAGTCTGTATTGCAAAAAATACTTTGAACCAGTAAGTTAGACTAATTCCTGAAGCAGAAAACAGAATCTGTCCAGTTTCTGCAAAACTGTAGAAAACGAAATTAACAGAAACTGAAAAATAATATGAATAGTATATAGAAAACCAAATCGAGCCCACTGAATTCACAGTGTGTCCTTAAGGAAATTATTTCCCTCAATGTACCCGAGGTATTGGAATCTTTCCTCCCAGGATAAAACGATTTACTCACCAAAATAGCGGTACAGCAAATTCAGGTGATTACGAACCACTCGAAGGTAGTATATCACACGAGAGTTTTTAAGAAGTGCAGAGAAAGAAGAAGATGAATATCAGAAAATTTCGTAAGTAAAAATTCTGAGGATCAACAGAAATTGGTCCAAAAAGATTATCAATCAATCAGATGATTTGACCAAATCCAAATTCAAATCCAAAGCGACGACGACGACGCGAGGGAAGACCCTCTTCTTGACCCTTTAGCAACATGAAGGAGTGCTTCTACTTTTAAGTAGGAGAACTTTTCTTTTCACCACTTATGAGGGACAAATGCTTATTTCATAAAATAAGAGGGAACAACTTCATTTTTCCCTCCACTTCTTTTCCCTCCACTTCTTTTTCTTCCATTTTACCATTCAACCTATCTATTAAACCCAACAGTTGCCTAATGCTTACTTTTTTTACTTGAAGTGTCGCGCCCCTCAGCTAATTATCTGGTCATAGTACTTACTGAACTAACACTAAAATAATTATCTAATACGATATGAACTGGGCGTCACTAAATTTAAAGTACTGAAGAACAAAATGTTAAAATCCCGACAAAACATATAATCATAAGAACTAATACTAAATGTTACCCATGAGCCTCTCAGAATACTGAATTCAAAATCTTCTAACATGTCTGAGCAACTGAGGCTTCCCCAAAAATTATGTATATCCGTTGAATATATAATTCTAAGGCACATTATTTTTTACGTAAATTAAGCTTTCAGAACATAAACACTTATCTAATTAAGTCGTCGACCCTGAGAATATTCCTCTCAAAATCGATTATAAGCTGTTAGGACTTTGTCCCTCAATAGTTTGTAAGGTCAACTCCGTCAAGAAGCCGGCTAGGAGAATTATTGTGCATATGACAAATTAACAATCTAAAGTGTGACTCAGTCTGGTATTTTTCGAAAGAAAGAGACTAAAGATAATACAAAAAAATATCATGATTCCGTGGAGACTATTTTTTTAATTAGAGATTCCTATGAGGAGAGAAAAATGAGAAATAGTAATCTGTTTACTTGTTTAGTAGTGGGTATAGTGCCGAAAAATCAATCTTGAGGTAAATAAAGTAATATTGACCGTTTGTTACACCTATTGAAATTTTTACACGATAAGTATGAATTCGATTTTTAAATTTGGTTCCTCTTTAATAAAACAAAATTAAAGAAGAAAAGAAAATAATAACAACACGATTGGAAAGAAATTATAGTCAAACAAAAAGAATCTGTGGAAAAATATGAATGGCAGAACTTTCCAGGAATTCTAAATGGGACGAGAAGAATCAAAGGAATTACGCATGTAGTGCTGGTCAAATGTGTTGTTCGACGTAACACTTCCATAGAAATAACAAAACGAACATAGAAATAACAAAACGAACATCTTGATCGTTAACATCATTTCATTTATATATATTGATAGTGTAAATAATTTTTCGCTATTTAAGACATCTCTAAATCCTGATAAATCTATCAAAAAATAAAAAATCAAAAATCAAAAATTGAAATTCATATAGGTAGAATTAGGAGTGGGCACGGTATGATAGATACCGATTATCATACCGAAACTGAATTTTTTTATACCGCGGTTTCAATATTATGGTATTTGGTATGTATTTTTTAACAATTTGGTATTCGGAATGTATTTGGTATTCATAAAGAAAATACCAAAATACCAAATACCATACCGAAGTATATAGTTACATTACAAATCATATATCTTGGTATTATGATACTAACCAATATATAAACTAGTATTACTAGAAAATTAATTGTTTAAACATTGGAACTTTGACTACTCTATCTTGATTTAAATGTTTTTTTTTTTTTTTGTGTAATTGATTTACGAAGGGGATTGCTTGTTCTTTCTTTTGAATATTTTTACATGTGTAAGGTGTTAGTATAATATAATTGAGACGTTTCTTGAATAGTCGAAGTCATAATTCTCTACGATATGAGTATATGTAAGTCGAATTCGAATAAACTATGGTACCGATTTACTGTACCTCAAAATACCGAAACCGAACTTAAAAATACTGAACCATACAGAATTAATTTGGTATGGTTATGGTATAGTATTTTTAAAAACCGACAATCGAAATTACCATATCGAAGTTTCAAATACCGTACCATGCGCACCCTAAGGTAGAACCAACTAGAAGACTCTTAATTTATTAGAGATATAACCATTAGAGTATACAGTCAAACCTCTCTATAACAACATTGTTGGGTCCGAAATTTTTTGGCTGTTATAGAGAATGGTTGTTATACACTTGTAACAATATTTCCATTTAAATAATATTTCGCTGTTATAGGAAAAAAGGTGCATAAAATCTAATTTTTCATTTTTAATTGCCTAATTCTAAGCTTAATCACACCTTGTATGACGAAGGAAAATTGAAAACACATATATTCATATAATATTCTTTGTCATAAATAGTGCATTAAATTATTAAATATTTGGTCAAAATCTTTACATTTATTATTGGTAATCATAGATATTCTATTTTTATAACGATGATTAATTATTATATTACCAAAAAAAAAGATAGTTGTTATATGGGGTAATTTTATAAAGAGCGTGCTGTTATAAAGTTGGTTGTTGCTGTTCTAGGTAAAATTATGTTATAGAGAAGGAAAATATAACATAAAATTAAATCGGTTCCGAAAAATTTGGTTATTATAGAGAAGTACTGTTATATGTGATTGTTGTTATAGAGAGGTCTGACTGTATTAGAGAATCTCTAGTGTTACATAAAAAGATATCAAAATATGGACTTAAAAATAGATCATTTACATTACAACACTGAAAATTCATACGATCAATCCCAACTAGTTTGAGATTGAGGCATATAATTATACTTGTAGTAGTATGGTGTAATTTGATCAATTATTGTATACACATATTATCTTTTCCATGTTATCATGAATTCTCATAGAATATGATCAGTAATTGACTTTTTTAATTACCTGATATTGTTAAGAAATACTATATAATACTGATACACAAAAGTTTTACTATTCATAAAAGCAGAAGAATAAGTTTGCATTTCCTTCTTAATGAACTACTTTCTCATTTCTCAATTTAAAAAAAAAAAAAAAAAAGAACTAGATGTCTAGATCATAGAATATTTTTCAAGTAAATCAAAACTCAATCGTCATGTCCCCCCTTTGCTTATCCTTTAGGTTCCCCTTGTAGTAGGTAAAATGAAATTTAACAATCAAACAGTGGCCTGTGGGGTTACAAACTTTGGTCAGCGAGTATTATCGCTATTTCAAAGAATTTCTTACATGGTTGGTGTGTAGCTATTTAACTTAGCTTATTCTTACAATTATTAAAAAAAAATCCCCTTTGACTACATTTTAGTTTGCTTTTCCCTTTGAACACAACCACATATTAGAAGCTTCCAATTGTTTGGTAATATCTGTTTATGTTAGTAATAAAATTGAATAACCCAGGCCTTTAGCCTTTTGGACCTATATGATAAACAGCTTTTTAAATTACAACGATTGGTGATGATTGGAGTAATATAAATTTGAACAACACTTAGTGGAGACCCATTCCTAAAGCATAGATATAGAGAATTTTCAAGAGGAAACAAAATTTGAGAACATCCCAATCCATTATTTAAGCAATAAAAATCTTTCTGGTTGCAGAAAAAATTGATTATTCTACATTCGTCTCAATTTGATAGTTTTATTTGCTTATATAGTGGGCATTTAAGTAACCAAAAAAATGACCAAATTTTCCCTTAAACTTTGTGAAATTGTCCTCAATTAACAAATATACTATGTCCTTACAAAATTGATCAAAAAATACTCTTATTCACTAATGCAGAAACTTTCCATCACATGAACCCTTTCCTTCAAGGGAAAAAGGTTAAATTTACCTTTTAACTATGCTAAATGATGCATGAAATGGTAGTACAATGGAAGGGATCCATTGTCCTTGTAAACTTGTACACTTGTACTTCATTAAATATAGTGTAAGTTGCAACGTTTTATTAGACACATTTGAAACTTGTTTGGTACAAAGTAAAAAATATTTTTCAAGAAAAATACTTTTCTAAAAATGTTGTCTCGAAAAATAAATGAACTTGGAAAACATGAAACTTGTTTCCGTATTTTCTAGGGAAGTAATTGTTTACCCCGAATTTGGGAAATCAATTGAATTTGTATGCGGGTATAGGATATGTGCTTGGATCTTGATATATGTTTGATAGTGGAAAATAAGCGTGTGAGTATTTAGTAATAAAACGGCTAATAACGATAATTTGCTCGATTTGCTATGGACATGAACATTTAGAAGCCATGTTCAATACTTAATGGAAGAAGCACAATATAAATGGAAACAAATGGCCTTGGCCGGATCAGATATTGAGGGAGAGAGATTGTGTATATGAGCTCTTTTATAATAAATGTTCTTGAAGAGTAAAGGAGCCAACCCTTACAAAGGAAGGGGATGTGCTCTATTTATAGTGTGACCTCCATCGGTCTCATATGATGTGAACTAATAAAATAATAGCAACAAGGACAGCTCTGCACGGATTTGGTGGGATTGGACTGACGGCGCCGTCTGACACACGCATGGTGGGTAGTTGACCAGGACAAGACGTTACTGGCGCGAGACCCGCGTGCAACGGCCACACGGACCAACGGCTACTCGGACCAACGGCCACACGGTCCAACGGCTACTCGGACCAACAGACGTACGGACTAACGGCTACACGGACCAACGGCCACGAATGCTCGGGTCACCGGGCTTGGTCGTTCCAATGACGAAGAAGGCAAATCAGTCGGTCCCCTCGCTCCACCGGTTTGCCTCGCATCCGGTTTTTACCGTATACAGATAGCCCCACACTTCCCGGATCTCCGATCTATCGGAGTAACGGGGAGTGGATAACTTCCGAAACCGGTGGCCCTGTCAGCTCGTCGTTACCTTCTTGTTTCTTCGTTTTGAATGTTTGCCATTATTTTGGTCATGATCGTTGGTCCGTTTTAGGACAGGTCGACTCATAGTCGTTAATTCACCGTGCCCGCGGGACTTATCCGATGCTTCATAAGTTCAGATGTCTCCGAATTACGATAGGCATTTTCTTCAGGGTCGGTATGTTTTTAACCTTGGCAAAGTTTTTGATGTAGCAGTCCCCGTTTTGGGGGAATTTGCCGAGCTTTGGCTTGGGTCATTGTGACCTTGTCGCCTTTGTCGAATTTCGGGCACAATCCTCGATATAGAGCATGTGAGTGGGGCAGTGCCGGAATACGGCGGTTACCATCGGGGCGAAGTCCTTTTAACAGAAAGACACCCAAGATTTTGTTATACCAACTTTTGGTAACTTTGCGTTTGCAAAATGCTTGTACATATGAGAATTTTAATTCTTCCTTCCTTAGCCGTAGCAAATGAAAAATGGGACACGATTCATTATGATCGTTTGGTCCTTACATCGGAGGCTATGGCCGGTGGCCGGGCCTTAGTTTTGCCGTACCAAATGTTGAATGGGACACGATTCATTATGATTGTTTGGTCCTTACATCGGAGGTTGTGGCCCCGAGTTCCCGGCCGTCTGTCCTTATTTTTGTTAAGTAACACGTTGTACTTGTTGCCTCATTAAAAACCTTGTCGAAAAACCCATTTTGGGACAAAACGGTACTAAGGAAAAGAGTGCAACACGCGTTTTCAGACCTAGATCCTAACTTTATCCGGAACTTGACTTCCTGCAAAAAGAAAAAGGTTAAACATGAGGTGTCCATACCTTAGCAGTAATATCCCTTCAAATGAGCCACGTTCCGGTTGTTGCACAATCGCTGCCCGTCTACGGATTCCAGCTGATACGATCCTTTGCCCGTTACCTCGGTTATCTTGTACGGTGTTTCCCAGTTCGGACCCAGTTTTCCTCCGTTGGGATTCTTGGTGCCCAAGGTATCTTTCCGAAGCACCAAGTCCCCAACTTAGAAATATCAAAAATTGGCTCTCCGATTGTAGTACCTTTCCATTCTCTGCTTCTGGGTTGCAATACGGACCAACGCGTTTTTGCGAAGTTCGTCCGTGAGATCGAGTTTCACAGCCGTGGCCTCCTCGTTTGACTCCTCGGTGGTATACCTGAACCGGGGACTCTGCCCGTTTATCACCCCCGCCCGGAGAAATGACTCGGGCCATCCCTTGATTTTTCCGACCTGAAGCTTGGTTTTCGAGAGTATGGCCGATACCTTTCCCTCGATGGTCCGGCCTCCGGTTCGTAATTCTTTCGTGATCTCTCCGAGCTTTTGTTCATTTTTACGGGCCCCGGGGGAAGCTCGAGTTGGTCATCCTCTATCCGAATTTTTGACTCGTATCGGTTATGGACATCCGCCCAGGTCACGGCCTCGTATTCCAGCAAACTTTCCTTTAATTTGAACGAAGTCGTCGAGCTCTGAACATTGAGCCCCTTTGTGAAAGCTTGTGCGGCCCATTCCTCCGGAACCGGGGGGAGCTCCATTCGTTCCCTTTGGAACCGGTTGACAAATTCACGCAATAGCTCCTCGTCTCTTTGGGCTACACGGAAAATATCCGCCTTTCAAGCCTGCACCTTTTTGGCTCCGGCGTGTGCTTTTATGAAGGCATCGGCAAGCATTTCGAAAGAAGTGATTGAATGCTCGGGCAAATGATCGTACCAAGTCAATGCTTCTTTTGACAGAGTTTCCCCGAACTTTTTCAGCAACACGGATTCGATTTCATCATCTTCCATATCATTGCCTTTTATAGCACAGACGTATGAGGTCATGTGTTTGTGAGGGTCCGTTGTGCCGACATATTTTTGGATATCCGGCATTTTGAACCTCTTCGGGATCAATTTCGGAGCTGCACTCGGAGGAAAAGGCCTTTGGATGTACCTCTTTGAATCCGGCCATTTCAAAATAGGCGGAGCCCCCGGGATTTGATCCACCCGAGAGTTGTATGTCTCCACCCTTTTTTCGGTCGAGTCCACCCGCTTCGCCAACGTTTCGAGCATTCTCAGAACCTCAGTGGATGGACCAGCTCCGGAGCCATTGCTTTCAACCATCCGTGCCTCATCTCTTCTGGGTTCAGCAACACTCTTCGCCTTTTCCGGAGTCGTTTTATCTCCTCCGTTCTGCAGCTGGGCTGTTGCGATTCCCTGTTCGGCAATCGCCGCTCTCTGTTCCTGCAACATTTCAAAAATTAAACGCAAGTCAATATTATCATTTGGGGTATCCGGTTCTTTCCGGACTTGTGTCCCGGACAAAGTAATTGAATTGTTAGTATTTAAAGGGTCAGTGGGGTTTGGCAATCCTCGTGGCCCGCTGCCTTCATTTTCAGCCACGATCTCGTTGTTGTTGACGTGACCAGATTGCCCACTGTTAGCCATTTGGTCCTTTTTTTCAGAGACGGACATCAGATGTTTCTGATTTTGATGGGTAAGATAGAGATCAAGATCAAAGATCACTATTATCCTAGCCCCACGGTGGGCGCCAAACTGTTTACCCCGAATTTGGGAAATCAATTGAATTTGTATGCGGGTATAGGATATGTGCTTGGATCTTGATATATGTTTGATAGTGGAAAATAAGCGTGTGAGTATTTAGTAATAAAACGGCTAATAACGATAATTTGCTCGATTTGCTATGGACATGAACATTTAGAAGCCATGTTCAATACTTAATGGAAGAAGCACAATATAAATGAAAACAAATGGCCTTGGCCGGATCAGATATTGAGGGAGAGAGATTGTGTATATGAGCTCTTTTATTATAAACGTTCTTGAAGAGTAAAGGAGTCAACCCTTACAAAGGAGGTGGATGTGCTCTATTTAAAGTGTGACCTCCATCGGTCTCATATGATATGAACTAATAAAATAATAGCAACAAGGACATCTCTGCACGGATTTGGTGGGATTGGACTGACGGCGCCGTCTGACACACGCATGGTGGGTAGTTGACCAGGACAAGACGTTACTGGCGCGTGACCCGCGTGCAACGGCCACACGGACCAACGGCTACTCGAACCAACGGCCACACGGTCCAACGGCTACTCGGACCAACAAACGTACGGACTAACGACTACACGGACCAACGGCCACGAATGCTCGGGTCACCGGGCTTGGTCGTTCCAATGACGAAGAAGGCAGATCAGTCGGTCCCCTCGCTCCACCGATTTGCCTCGCATCCGGTTTTTACCGTATACAGTAATTTTTCTCATTTTTAATGAACTAGTTTTCTTAGAGAAAACATAATTTATTTATTTTTTGAAAATGGTTTTCTCCGTACAAAACACACCCTAATTAGTCATAAATCATTTTGTTTAATTCCGGAATAGCGAAATGCAACTTACACCAAAGAAAAAAAAGTTTTTAATATGTTCATATTAAATACTCCTACTTATTGTTCCCTATATCTTTTAGATATTGGCAACTAGTTATCCAGTTAGATAAAAATAAAAATAAAAAGTATGGGACTCACAAGTGACTGAGGAGTCAATGCTACCGAACCATGTTATCCAATCAGAAATATTCATGACTCACTTATATTTATCTTCCTTTGGACTACAAAAGTGTACTTACTAGACTAGACATACACACACTTGCAATTCCCAAATAAATAAATATATAAACATAAAGCAAAAGTAGCACTTTAATTAATACTATAATACTAGTACTTGTTTGGTCCCTGTTTTGCTAGCTGTTGCAAGATTGTCAGTTCTTGTAGGCGCAAATTGCCCAATTGCCCTTGGACATATATATCTACTCAGAAAATGGATGCTGATCCGTTTTTTTTTAGGGTGTGTTTGGTAAGAAGGTAAATATTGTTCACGAAAAATATATTTTTGAAAAATAAGTGTTTATCTTAATTTTTTGTGTTTGTGATTAAGTAAGCAGAAAACATTATTTTAAAAATATTTATATCGATTCTGGATAAACACTATGGTGATGAAGGTGGGGGTACTGGAAGAGGTGTGTTGAAAGATGGAAGGAGTGAAATGTCATTTATGGGAACATATTTTTCCTATTTCCACCAAGAAAATCATTTTTCTCATATTTCAGGACAAGTGTTTTTCTAAAAAGGTATTTTCTAAAAATTTTAATCAACCAAACATGAAAATATTAAAATTCTCCATAACAAATACACCTTTCTTATATCTGCTTTGACAATAAGGTACAACAACTACATACTCAGTGTAATTTTACAAATGGAGTCTAGAGATGGTAGAATGTATGCAGATCTTATTGACATCTATAATTATAAGTGTTAAGAAAATAATATAAAGGAGATCTTAACTATGCTATAATTCCCAAGAAAATGTATCTTGAGTCACGAAACATGTACTAATATAATTATGGTACAGCCTAAAATTTTAGTTTTCACTCTCTTTATACACTTGTGTTTCCAATAGGCGACAGAAATGCACAAGCTAAAACTTTAGAGGGAAAGTATCTGTGAGTGGAAAGAGGGATCGAGAATCTTATTCATTGCGTAAAATGCCTTAGAGTCCGTTTGGATTGACTTATAAGTTGCTTATAAGCTGTTTTCAGTTTTTTTAGTATTTGATTGATCAGCTTAAAGCCATTTTATGCTTAAAATAAACCCAAAAAAATAATTGGGTCCGTTTAACTTAACTTATCGAAAGCAGCTTATAAGCTGAAAACAACTTATAAGCCAAAAAAAAAAAAAAAAGTTAGGCTACCCCAACTTATTTTTTTTTAGCTTATAAGCTATTTCCAGCTTATAAGCTGCTTTTTTTAAGCCCAGCCAAACAGGCTCTTATATCATCAAAATAAGATATTCGGTTCTTTAGCATCTTAATGTACTCATGATTCATGAAACTCATACATTTTTATAATAAAAGCATGTTATTGTGAGCAAACAAATTGCATAAACTAAAACTAAAAGAGTACTCTCTCCGTCTCAAATTATCTGTTGCTTTTTTATTTACACGCTTTTTAAGAAATATTAATTAAGAGAGATATTTAATTATTTTTATCCTTATTTATGTCTAAATTATAATCTCTTTCATGAAATGTTATTCTATTTACGGAAAATGCTCGAATATGTCATAGAACTATTGAAAATGACTCATTTATGTCACTCGTCAATAGTTTGGCCCATTTATGTCATTAAACTATCGGAAATTGCTCATTTATGCCACTCATCAATAGTTTGGCTCATTTATGCCATCACTTGTTATCAAAATGACTCATCCATGTCATTTTTCATTAACGCCGATTTTACAATACCATATATGACACGTGGCCTCCAACTAGATTATGGTTGTGGGTGGGTAGGGTGTATGGGTTGGATATTTTATTAATTTGGGATTTAAAATTGGGCTGGTTTAATTAAACGACGTAGATATCTAATTAGAAGCTTCGTGTCATATCTGGTATTATAAACCTGACGTTAAATAAAAATGACATGGATGAGTCATTTTGGTAACGAGCGATGGTATAAATGAGCCAAACTATTGACGAGTGCATAAATGAGTCATTTTCTATAGTTCGATGGCATAAATGAGCCAAATTATTGATGAGTGACATAAATAAGTCATTTTCAATAATTTAATGGCATATTTAAGCCATCTATATTAATGACAAGATTCTGCTACACAGGTAAAATAGCAAATAAAAATTATTATGCCTTGTATTATTAAACCGATAAATAATTTAAGATGGAGGGAGTACAAGCATCATGTATGTGTACGGAGAACATCAGAGGGGATAACGTGGGGTGTGTTTTTTTGGGATTTACAGCTCCTGATGACATAGATAAAAAGAAAAAAGCAGGCGACATTAAAGGTACTTTGTCATGATATGCCTGTTTGATTTTCTTGGTGGTGGGGTTTGCTGAGTGGGTGGGTGTAGTTCATAGTTCATAGCCTTGATAAATCTTTGCCATGTTGGCTGTCTATGAGTTGTTAGTGAAAGAAAATAAAACAAAATAAAAAAATGCCTTTTTCTTTTCAATGGACTAACCGAGGCCTCTTCATATTTTTATTTTTATGTTTTAATACTAACAAATAAGATAACTTTTTCAAGAACAACATAGTCCCCAGATTTCTTTTACTTAATCTTTGGTTGAGTGCCAAATCATCTCTCCCTTTCCCTCTCTCTCCATAAGTCATACAGAGAAAAAAGAAAAAAAACAAGATAGAGTGAGTAGATTATCCTCAAACAAACTAGCAGAACTGAAAAAGGAAAAAAAAAACTACAAGAAAAACTTACAAGGAATGAATGGTGTCATTGACTTTGAATCAGATGATTCTGAGTTTGTTGAAGTGGATCCTACTGGAAGATATGGAAGGGTGTGTTCTTTTTTCTATGGCAATTGTAAATTCTTGAAGTTGAACCCCTTTTTGATTGGTTTATTTTATTCTTTTTTTCATTTTTTTCTCCATCATATTGAGTTCTCATTTGCTTACTTTTTGTGTTTTTGAATCCAGTACAATGAAATTCTTGGTAAAGGGTCTTCAAAGACAGTGTATGTGCCTTTCTTTCTTAATTTGTTTCTGTAAAAATTGAATCTTTTTCCATTTTTGCATATGGGTAATTCAGAAACAGGCATTGCATTTGTATAATGTTTAAAATTTTCATTTTTGACAAAAAAAATAAAATAAATCATTTTGGGCTAATTCTGCTGCAGTTATAAAGCATTTGATGAGTATGAAGGGATTGAAGTAGCATGGAATCAGGTGAAGCTTTATGACTTTATGCAAAGTCCTGAAGATCTTGAGAGGCTATATTGTGAAATTCATTTGCTCAAGACCATGAAGCACAAAAACATCATGAAATTTTACACTTCTTGGGTTGATGTTGCCAATAGAAACATTAACTTTGTCACTGAGATGTTCACTTCTGGTACTCTTAGACAGTAAGTAGAAATAAGAGTCCTTAATCTTATTCTTTGGTTAAGTAGTATAGCCATGTTAATGTTTGGTTCATAATTCCTCATTCTTGATAAATATTTCTTAAAACTTTGGACAGGTACAGGCTAAAACATAAGAAGGTTAACATTAGAGCGGTAAAGCGTTGGTGTAGACAGATACTGAAAGGGCTCAATTATCTGCATAGCCATGACCCTCCTGTTATACACAGAGACCTCAAGTGTGATAACATTTTCATCAATGGGAACCAAGGGGAAGTCAAAATTGGTGATCTTGGCCTTGCTGCTATCCTCCGCAAATCCCATGCTGAACGTTGTGTAGGTAATTCTAATACTATCATGCTAGACAAAAATCTTGATTAATGATTGAAATTAGTGATGTGATTCGCAATCTCTTAGTGCAAATTCATACACTAAAATGAGAGCTTTTGTAGTTTCATTCCCACAAGTCCTACAATTGTTTTGTTTGTTATTGTTTGTCCGACCAGGAACACCAGAATTCATGGCTCCGGAGGTGTATGCGGAGGAATACAATGAATTAGTGGACATTTATTCATTTGGAATGTGTATTTTAGAAATGGTGACTTTTGAATATCCATACAGTGAGTGCACTCATCCTGCTCAGATCTACAAAAAAGTAACATCTGTAAGAACAAAAAATCTTGAAACTTGCTTTAGATTTTGCTCTTTAATGCATATCCATCAAGGTATCAACATAGATTTGTTGTGTAGGGGAAAAGGCCAGATTCCCTTTACAAAGTCACGGATCCTGAAGTTCGTCGATTTGTTGAGAAATGCTTGGCAACAGTATCTCACAGACTATCTGCAAAGGAGCTTCTTGATGACCCTTTTCTCCGAGTTGATGATTACGTATCATCAGACTCAGATACACCAAATTATTTGCAAGACTCTTGTGAATTAGACCCTACATTAGGGCATCGTCTCTTGAGCTTTGATAACAACTCTCTATCAAATGGTTGTCTTGGTTATCTTGGATATGAACCAGAGGATGATTCGTACTGCCATCAACTTGAGTATGATGCAAATGAAATTGATCTATTCACGGATAACGAAGAGGATGATATGGAAAATGTTGATATCAGTATCAAGGGAAGGAGGAGAGAAGATGACGGCATCTTCTTACGACTCAGGATAGCAGATAAAGAAGGTTTTGCTTTATTATTGCTTCATCTCAAGTAGTGTTAAGTAGTCCTTATTGGTTTTTAAAAAAGATGCTACTGACTTATCTGCAAAACCAAATCACAAAGAAAGAGGAAACTAACTGTAAAATTCAAGCCACAAAGGACTCTAATAGAAAACAATTTGAAATCCTAAAAGTTAGCTACTGATAAACTGATTTTCTGCAAATCTTTTAGAGATAATGCAGCTATCTGTTTTATTTCTATAATATCCTGAGCCACATTATCAACACTTGTTGTAAACTAAACTGCTGTACATTTACCTTTACAGGTCATGTCCGCAACATTTATTTTCCTTTTGACATTGAGAATGACACAGCACTAACCGTCGCTACTGAAATGGTGGCCGAGTTGGATATTACAGAACAAGATGTTACCAAGATAGCAGATATGATAGATGGTGAGATTGCTTCCTTAGTTCCTGAGTGGAAGAGGGGGTTCGGGATAGAGGAAACCCCCAACTCCATGAACCGTGGCTGCTGTCACAAGTGTGCTTCTAATGGTTCTCTTGTGAACTACCTAGCGTCGAATACCCCAGCACCGGCTAAGAACTTGCAAGTGCTTCATTGTTCCAAGCATGGCTGTGGTGCTATGCACGGCCGTTTTGAGGAGATAACATATCATTTTGATGGCTCTGAACAATGTCTCACTGACCGTGCTCCAGACGGCTCATTGGAATCTGATGGTGTACACTTTACTGATATTTGGGCACAAGTTGACAAAACAAAATCACGCTCACGAGGCTCTGGTGACAATCAATCTGATGCTAAAGACAAATCAGTGGACGAGGAGAAAGTTATAAGTGTCGACAAGGATGACAAGTTTCCCTCTTCAGATTCTTCAGGAGCTAGAACTCCAGCAGAAGAATATGATAATGAGATAAGGCGAGAGTTGAGGTGGCTTAAGGCCAAGTACCAAATGCAATTGAGGGGACTAAAAGATCAGAAATTTGGAGTTGTTCCAAAATATTCACGTCAAAGGTCCAGCAACAAAATCCCAAGAAACGATACGTTATCATCAGGTTCAACTCCATCGATACAAAAGGATCAGCTTCTGCTACAATCATTTACATCAGGCAAGCATTTTTCGTCAGACTTTCCCATAGAAATCGAGAACGAATGTTCTAATTCTAAGGTCAGAAGATATCCACTTGCATATGGTTCTTGCAGCCCAGAGCACATGGTCACTGCACAGAGTTTTTATAAAGGGGCATTGCTTCCCCACTCACTTCACAGGGCCACTTCTCTCCCTGTTGATGCCATAGATTTCTAAAGCTCATCCCTTTACCGGACATTCATCCGGAACCTCAAATCAACACCGACTAGCAGTTCTTCTGCATGATTCATGTACCATAAAGAGTTTTTTTTCAACTTGTAGAGACTCTTAGCTCCAATAGAATATTACCTTCTTTTGGAACGATTTGATGTAAATGACCTTGGTAGAGAAATCTTGGTCTCACCAAATCAACTTTCTTGCAATCCAACAGGAGAGTTATAGTAATCTCAAACAGAAGTTATATGCAACAATCATGTATGGATAAGTGAATATACTATAGACTAGTCCAGAAAAGCCCGGACCCAACATCAAGGTAATAATGCACTTCATAGGTTTTAACTGAAAAAATAATAATTTGTGTACGTTTCTTAGGCACAACTCTTTTAAGATGATAGCTTCTTAATCATGTATTATTCATTTTTCAAGTTTTTAATCACATAATTAGATAATTTATTGAAAGAATTGTTATAGGAAAGCAAGTTTGCTAGGGAATAAACAGATATCAAAGTGACAGAGATAACTTGATATTTAGTAATATAATTTAAAGTATGCAAGACTGACTATAATCATAAATTGAAAGGACATTTTAATATTTTATGAATTTGTGAGCATATAATTTCTAGTTAGAGGTAGGAATAGCATATTTTGGTATTTATTGATTAATTACTCATAATTTCATGTGACAATGGTTTATGCTAAAACAAATATGGTGATTACAGTCTAGGTTAGATGAATTAAAAAAGAATTGAGTTTATTAAAACAAAGTTTAAGAATTAATTTAGTTTGTCATTAACTCATTGATGCTTTATTCTTAAAAGAAAATTTCCTTACTCAACCAATTAAGGATTACATGATTTCTGATAATTTAAATTGTTTGTAACAAAAGAAGGATGCCATTATCAATATATTGAGGAGTTGATCACTTGGTAAGCATCTTTTCCTCTTTTCTATCCCACTTAATTAAGCAAATTGAATAAAATTTAAAGTTTTTTCTTTTATTTTCCAAGATTTTAATCTATTAATTGTTAAGAAGTTTTAAAATTTATTTTCTATTGTATAATTGTATTATATCATTAAATCTAACTTTACATTTTCAGAATAATTTCTTTTTACTACAAGTAAGATCAAGAGAAATTTAGTGGGTGATTAAGAATTACTAAAGAAAATTTAATCGATCGGGTACTCTTCAGTACCAAATGAGTTCTTCAAAGTTATTATCATCACCATTTTAGATTATTTTTTGCACATAGTTATTTTTATCAGATGACATCATCACTTTTCACAACTTTTTAAGCATTTTTAAAGGGCTCAAAATTGATTATATTTACCAAATTGATTATGTCAACCTAAGTAAAAATAAAATAAAGTAGGGGAAAAAATAAGAAATAGAAAAAATATATGCTATCAAAAAGGGTTTGAATCTAGATTTATTGAAAATATACTTGGGTACATGAAGTAATAAATAAAAAACTCAAGGGTAATTTAAAAGAGCAAATCATTTTGGTTGGGCCAACCGAATAGTTACAATGTAATTAAGTACTACAAAACTCATTACATTATCCCTTATATATAGTAGTAATATTATAATTAAACATTTTTTGAGTGCTTAACCAAGAAATTTAAGAGCACTCAAGACTCGAAATCTTGTTTGACATAAACAACTTTCTCTTCAATTCTTTTAAACTGTTAGATTGTTCCATCTTGGTTAAGGGGATTAGCATTTGCCTCCGTATATGGTATTGATCAATCTTTCATCTCGGTTGAGTCAAGCCCAAGGTCTATTTTCTTCTCACATTCCAAGAACTTGTTCAACCTCTACATATCCATTGTGAAGTTTACTTTGTGGAAACTCATGGCATTGCTCATTTCTATTAGAAAGAGAAGCGGAAAACGGTCTAATTATAATGCCACACTTGCAAATAGAGGTGGCGCCAGAATTCGAAGTTTGTGGCTGGGTTCGGGATTCTAATTCGTTTAAGTTATTGGGTTCTAACTTAACAACTTATACATATTCAATGAATTTTTCAAGACAAATACAGGATTTAGACCAAAGTTATTGAGTTCGGCCGAACCCCCGAATAATATGCTAGCTCTGCCCCTGCTTGCAAACTTTCTGGAGTTCATTCTTTGCTAGAATTCAACTGAAGGATTTTTTTTCTTCTTCATTTCTATGTTTATTTTTATTTGGTGAGGGGGTTGAGGGCCTTTTTTTTTTTTTTTTTTTTTTTGTTTCTCACCTAGTGTCTTGTATCCACTTTGAGGCTCGATTAATTTGGATTCGCGCCAGCAAAACACACCTTGAGGGTAAAACGCTCTCTACCAAAGACGACTCCATTTTTAAGGTTCCAACTTGAGACATCTAGTTGAGGGCCTATGTTTCAGAATAATTACTCCTTAAAGGTCGTGAAAAAAGCAATGCTGTGTCTTTTCTTGGAGCCTCAGCTCATATATATAATGTGAAAAAGTACATCTTTCTTTGCTTACATGCCAGTTGAACTAGGTTATGTAAAAAGTGACATAAATGAGCACACGCGTACACATTCTTTTGCTTTATGTTTCCTTTTTCCCTACTCAAGCTCTTGATTTCGACCTTCCTGTGTTTTGATTTATCAGATTACATGTACCAACTACCACATACCTGCCAGATAAAAGATCAATGGTTGCAAATTGCAATAAACAATATTTGGACGAATAGAAAGCATATTCCAAAGTCAAGCTATACAATTATAATGGTTATGGTTTAGACAAGAGTTATGTGATAAAACATGTTGTGCAGGAGTTCTGATTCTTTAAGCCAAAAGTAATTATATCGAATTATGTTGACATAAGGAAAGAGTTCAGTATAATGGCAACTAGCGTGCAAAAATTGCTTTAGGTCATAGGTTGAAATCCAAACATTTTATTTGATGACAACAACTTATAGAGTGAATAGATGTGTCATTTCTCTAAATCTCTCTTCTGATTCAAAATCATAGTGTAGCGCGAACCTCTAATGTTCCGATCATGGAATATATGAAATAAATCAAAAAATGAATTTTTATTGGAACTATCCATTTCTGTTCATCCTTTGATATGGCTCTAAGTTGATAAAGTGAGTTTTGAAATAAATATATAATTTTATCTAGGACCGGATATAGGCTTGAATATACGAGTTCGATATAACCCAATAACTTTGGCTCAAATTCTGACGCTCTATCTATTAAAAGTTTCTTAATCATGGGGCAGAGTGCTGGCCAGTCAAGGACGTCCACGTTCAGAAGATAAGTATAGCCGACATGAGGATGCTCAGATGGATGTGTTGGCATATTAGGAGGGATGTGGTTAGGAACGAAATTATATGGGACAAGGTGGAAGTGGCCCCCGCGGCAGACAAGATGAGGGAGGCGAGCGGAAATGGTTCGAGCATGTGAAGAGGAGGTGTGTGGATGCGCCAATAAGGAGGTCTGAGAGGATGTCTATAACAGGAGTTAAGGGCGGTAGCGGTAGGCCGCAAAAGAACTGGACACCATGCTTTTTACTTTGCTATTTGTTGTCACATCCTGTCTTTTCTTTCGAGCCGAGGGTCTATTGGAAATAGCCTCTCTACCCCATAAAGGTAGGGGTAAGGTCTGTGTACATTTTATCCTTTTCGAACCCCACTTGTGTGACCATACTGGGTACGTTGTTGTATATACATCACGTCCTCCTTTTAGTTAAACGTTTTGTCTTAGGTCTGCAAAACATTTGGTTTGCTGCTTCCATGGGCTTGATACTTCGCAACATGTTTCTCTGGACCTAGTCCAACTTTTGTTGGGTTAGTGATTGCTCGGACACTTACGGAGTTGTAAAATTAAGAGCTCCAATATCATAAAAACACAGTTTTCCACACATAATATGTTGAGAAAAATAAAGATTCAAATTCTCTCGAAAAAAACTTTATACTTTAGCTATCAAATTGAGCATTTGTTTAGTACTCCCTCTGTCTCATTTCATGCGTAACACTTTCTATTAATCAAGGTCTCAGTGAGAAAATTATAGTCTAATGTCTTTCAGTGATCTAATTCACAAAATAGCCAGCAGATGTATAGATTTTGTTTATTTAAATATAAAAAATATACATATACTATGCACATAATATACATGCAATGTACATAAATTTACATATAGTATACATAATCAGTGTTTATGGTTTGCATATTTTGGCTAGACCATTACCAAGTTTGGCCGACGGGCTCAAAATGAAAGAAGCCCAATTGAAGTCGGGTGACCGGAAGATAATGTCAACAAGTTGGTGTAATGACTGGTTCCTAGTTTGGTTCTTCCTTTAGTTTCATGGTTACGAATTTGATTTTGGTTTGATGACAGATTTGGAAAAGCCACATTTCAGATGTGTTCCAAAATCACAATGAACACATTAACACAATGGTGCTGAAATAAGACAATTTCGGAATGAGCAGAGCTTTAGCTCCACACGTAGAGATTTGGCTTGGATAAGGAGTATCCATCTAACTTACTGGCTACTGCACATAAAATTATTTTTGGGGAAATTTTAATTGTGTTTCTCCTATTTTACCTCTTAAATAATTAACAAAAGAAGTTTTTCTTTTTGTAGTTTTGTGAGAAAATGAAGAAATTGGAGTGCATATCGTAAATCATATTAGGATAAGATGTAAAATTGTAAATTGCCAAAAAAAAAAAAATATTGCATATGTCAGGAATGCAAAATGCTAAAAACTCCAGCTTTTCAAGCAACAAAACCTTTTAACATACTTTTCTTTATCTTTATTTTCTTAATTAGTCTTCTCAGATCCAGCTAAAGAAATGAAAGCCACTCTCATCTTAAAGTTATTTCATTTTCAACCGTTAAGTTGAGACTTCTAGTTATAAAAAAAGGAGAGAAAAATATTTTTTCTATGTTGAATGCACGATAAACACAATCAAATTTAGAATTAAAATATTATGATTCGAGTTTTAGATTCTACCACATTTCTTTTGATCTGCACGGGTTGAAATATAATATTCGTACTTAATAGTAATTTTTATAGATAATGGACAAAAACACACCTCTAGTATCAACTTTTTTTTTTGAGTTTCCTGCCTGAACCATCAGGTGTGAGAGTTTCCTACCTAAACTATCACCAACTAGTTTTCAAAACACACCTCAAAACTAATAGTTGAGGTGTGTTTTGCAAACTAGTTGGTGATAGTTCAGATAGGAAAAGTGAACAAGTGATAGTTGAGGTGTGTTTTACAAATTAGTTCGTGAGGAAACTCTCACACATAGTTCAGATAGAAAACTCAAAAAAAGGTGACACTTGATGGTGTGTTTTAACCCTTAACCCTGATTTTTAGTAATATATATGAAAAAGGAACCCCTGACCCCAAGGATCAAGAACCCTGGCTTGTGTCATTATTCTAAGGGTGGGCGTTTGGTTCGGTTCGGCCATTTCGGTTTCGGTTTTTTGAAGGTGGACACCGAACACCGAACCCAACTAGTTCGGTTCGGTTCTTTCGGTTTCGATTTTTTGAAGTTCGGTTTCGATTTTTTCAATTCGGTTTTTTTGATATGATATTAGAAGCGATTCCATTTACACTAATTCATATTTTCAAAAGCAATAAAACTGATAAATTGAAATCAAAATCAAACAAACAAGATACACAAGAATAGAAAATCATAACCATGATATAAGATTACTAGGTGTTATATACATACAATAAGAATAATTAAGAAAACACACAAAAGACATACATTAATCCTAAAGACACATCCTAGTCACATTCCTTTGTTAAGGATATTTGATTCTCTCAACTGAAGTGGAAAATTAGGGATACAAAAGCAAAAGAGGGCTTGTTAAAATTGGTTTTTTTTGGGCTTAAACTTAATGAGCCTGGACTATTTTTTTTTTTTTTTTTGGTAATGTATTAAATTTCGGTTTAAACCGGAACACCGAAGAACCGAACTCTAAAAACCAAACACCGAACCGAACACCGAAGTTTCTGAAAACGTAAACCATAAAGTGTTCGAGTTTGTTGAAATATTTCGATAGACCTCCGCTCGATTTTTTTTTATTAACTAATATTATACCACTGAGCAGCGAGTTTAGCGATTTTTTTATTAATAATGAAAATAACGAAATCAATTACAAAATGAATAACTACGCTTTGCAAGAGTAAAAAACTATAATCAACCTAAGAGTATCTCAACTCTAAGTTGATTTCACAGAATATGATCCTACCAAGTAATGGGAAAATAATTAAAACTACTAAGAAAAAATTGGTTCGAGTAGCCTTTACATCAATATAACTCCTAATTTCTCTAAGCTCTCACCAAATGTGAGAGAATATACTTGTCAAGAAGAGAATAAACTACGGTGGGCGTTCGGTTCTTCAGTTCAGTTTTATCAAATTTCGATTCGGCTATTTCGATTTCGATTTTTTGAAGTTCGGTTCGATTTTTCGATTTTCTTTATTTATGCCCAGCCCTACATTATTCTGTCGCCAAAACACAAAAGTTAAACCAACTATGCAGAGGCAAACACATACATTGGTTCTTTGCCGGGCATTACCTCTTTTCATCTATCACTGTTCCAGTTTTCCTCCTATATCTGGTCTTGTCAACCCCTGAATGTTCATTTTCCCCTAAAAACTATGCAATCTTTTCTTCTTTCATTTTATCAAAATGTTAAAAATTGTTTATAAAACCAAATTAAAAAAAATTAATCTAATTTAATAATTCTCATTTGACTTGATCTTGCATATTAAGTTTAGAATTTTAAAGCTAACAAAACTTTGGGGTTAGAGGCGCCTGATTAGACAATTCTTATTTTCCCTTTCTCTTATATGATAAAAGGGAGATTTTATTTTTTGCGTCTATTAAAATAAGATCACTTTTTCTATTGCAGCCAAGGCAAGAATATCGCGGTTATTTTCCACCTGGATCATATTGTAGCTGCTTTTGCAGCAGAACATCTGCTTTCTTTATTAATAAAAAACACCATTCTAAAAAAATTATAAAAAAAAATAAAAAAATATCGCGGTTAGATTATTTGTATCGGGAAAAAAAATGTGTTTGTTTAATTATTCTTTAAATCGTTTCAACTCGTCAATAATTCTTGTTTAGAATTAAGAAGAGAGCATTGATGAGTGTGACTTAATAATCAATCAAGTGACAAGAAAATCATAAAGCTTTATATTCAAATTTTGATCAGGAAAACAATACTACTATTAAGTACTGTACTGTATTTCTTTTCATCTATTTAAGCTTTAATGAGTAAAAATTAATTAAAGAAAATTACATTTCTTAAAAGTTACTAGTATATCCGAAACACTGTCGAGTCCGGAACCAAAATGCCCCCAAAAAAATCACTTTGAACCAAAATACCCCAACAAAAAAAAATGTTACAAAACTACCTTTAGCGCAGTAATTTACTGCGCTAAAGCAGTTCACAAAGACGGAGCCGTTAACTGCTTTAGCGCAGTATTTTACTGCGTTAAAATAAAAATAAAATTCTATAATGCAGTAAAATACTGCGTTATAGAAACAGTACCAAAAAAAAAAAAAAAATTGGCCAACTTTATTTTTTGCAACACTTAGTGTTTTTTCCATACTTTGACCAACGATTAGTCGTGTGTCAAGACTCCGAAACGTCAATATTTTATATACAACTTGATTTTTTTTCTGCGTACAATAATGTAGGCTCAATACATCAAGGATACGTAAACGTTCGGATCGTCATTTTAGGGGTTGAAAAGGTGTCCGAAGTAAGTTTTATTTGTAAACTTTAGGTTTAAGTGTTCTATATACTATTTGTAAACTTTAGGTTTAAGTGTTCTATATACATAGACGTCCATTTATGTTTGAAGACTTGTTGTCATTAGCTTAAGGTTTTTTATTTTTAGGGTTTAGATTTATTGAAAATAAAGTCGCGCAATATTTTACTGCGCTAAAAAATTTTTTTTTTTGTTTGTATAGCGCAAGTAAAATAGCAAGCACTAAAAAAAAAAAATTTGGCCAACTTTATTTTTTGAAACACTTAGTGTTTTTTTCCATACTTTGACCAATGATTAGTCGTGTGTCGAGACTCCGAAATGTCAATATTTATATCGAACCTAATATTTTTTTCTGCGTACAATAATGTAGGCTCAATACATCAAGGATACGTATACGTTCGGATAGTCATTTTAGGGGTTGAAAAGGTGCCCGAAGTAAGTTTTGTTTGAAAAAACTTAGTGTTTGACTGTAAGGTTATTTTAGTCAACTTTATATGTCGAGAAAATTAGTCAGCTTTATTTTCGAAAATTGAAACCGCATAAGTGAAATTGACATTCACAGCTACATTACCCCGAGATTTTTACGTTGAAATCTATTGCGTATCATCATCTTATAAGTAAATAAAACTGAAAATTTCAGGCCAATTTGGGGGAAAATTGAAATTGAATGGGATAAAAGGTGTTTTTTAAAAAAATCGGCTCGGCCAAACTGCCTTGCGGCCGTTTGTCCGCATAGATCTCGAAAAATTACGCAAGTTAAAAAAAAAACACGTAAATCGGACGTCCGAGCGCAAAGTTATGACCATCTAAAGTTTAACCACTTTACAACTAGTTTTTCTCCCTATATTTTTTAGAATTATATTTATATTCAAAATAAAATTATGTCTTGATTAAAAAATAACACGCTTAAATCAAAACCTTAAAAAATAAAACACCTAAACCTTAAACAAAACTTACTTCGGGTACCTTTTCAACCCCTAAAATGACGATCCGAACGTTTACATATACTTGATGTATTGAGCCTACATTATAGTACGCAGAAAAAAATATCAGGTTTTATATAAAATATTGACGTTTCGGAGTCTTGACACACGACTAATCGTTGGTCAAAGTATGGAAAAAACACTAAGCGCTGCAAAGAAAAGATTTATTAAAATAATTGCGATCTTTTTATGGAAAAAAACACTAAGTTCCTTAAGTGTGTTATTTTTTAATGCGTAACTTTCTTTCCAATATGTTGCAAAAAAGAAATCGCGTAAATCGGACGTCCGAGCGCAAAAAAACGCGTATATTAGAAATAAAGTTACGCTTTAAAAAATAACACACTTAAATCTAAACCCTAAAAATAAAAAACTTTAAGCTAATGACAACAAGTCTTCAAACAAAAATGGACGTCTATGTATATAGAACACTTAAACCTAAAATTTACAAACAAAACTTACTTCGGACACCTTTTCAACCCCTAAAATGACGATCCGAACATTTACGTATCCTTAATGTATTGAGCCTACATTATTGTACGCAGAAAAAAATATCAGGTTCTATATAAAATATTGACGTTTCGGAATCTTGACACACGACTAATCATTGGTCAAAGTATGAAAAAAAAAACACTAAGTGTTTCAAAAAATAAAGTTGGCTAATTTTTGTTTTTTTTTGGTACTGTTTCTATAAGGCAGTATCTTACTGCGTTATAGATTTTTTTTTTAACAGCTTCTATAACGCAATAAAATACTGCGCTAAAGCAGTTAACGGCTCCGTCTCCGTGAACTGCTTTAGCGCAGTAAATTACTGCGCTAAAAATAATTTTGTAACTTTTTTTTTATTAGAATATTTTGGTTCAAAGTGATTTTTTTTGGGCATTTTAGTTCCGGACTCAACACCGTCAAATGTTACCAAAGATTACAAGAAAAGAGCTTCTCAAAGACTAAAATTCAAGAAATTACTTAACTGATATAACAACAGTCTGCTCAACTGACACCCAGCCAGTAGCGGAGCCAGGATTTTCATCTAGGGGGTTCAAAAATTCTAAAAGGTAAATACACGGAGAAGTCAGGGGGTTCAACATCTACTATATATACATAACAAAATAATTTTAACTTTGAAAATATACTGTAATTTTTCGCCGAGGGGTTCGAATGACCCCCTGGAGCCAATGTGGCTCCGCCCCTGCACCCAACCCCTACATCTAGAAACCCCCCACCTACTTACAACTCATAACAAATCCAATCTTGGATTCTACGGCTCCTCATTTTACCCTTTTCCTTTTCTTTTACTATTATTTTTACTTACCCCCCCCCCCCCTCCCCCCTCCCCCACACACACACACAAACACAATTGCTGTCTCAAAAATCAAAATACCACCTAATAAAGTATTTTTCTCGTCTGGTAAATTATACTATTAAAAAAAGCAATATTCAGTTGAGGAGAACTATTTGTGAATCAAAATCAGAATTTTAACATATTAAGGGTTCGTTCGGTAGAGTGTACGATAATAGTATTTAATAGAGTATATTAGTAATGTTAAAATTAGTTAGGCTGATAATATAAGTTATGCTTAGGTTAGTATAAGTTTTGCTGAGATTATTTTCATCTACTGTTTGATTTGGTATATTAAACATAACGTGTATGAAAAAGTTTTGAGGGACTTTAACCGCAATTTTGGCTTTGACTATGCTTATGCATATTATTAATAACCTTGGGATAGGATAATATCACACAAGGTGTATAACTGTCACGACCCAAATTTGACACTCAGGCCGTGACCGGACACCTGACGAGCTTCTACCCATAAGGCGAACCCTCTAAGCTAATCATGAGAAAATTAACGAATAAGATGAATAATACGCAAAGTCTCATAATATAAAGAAAAATACGGAAGCGAAATACAAATACTGAGTCTTGCCCATAAACCCCATAAAAATGTCTAAGTCATGGAACTACTAGTCTGAATATAAAAGTATGAGATGTAGCTCGGAATACTACTAAGTCAACTAAAGAAGAAGAGGCCGCCATGATCTAATGGTGGCTCACCTCTACTGAATTGGACTGAACGAAACTGGAATGAATCAAGTATTGGCTACCTGGTCACCGTTAACCACACCTGCACATATACAACATCAACAAGCGTGAGTCTAAAAGACCCAGCAAGATCATCGACACTCTCAGCTTACCCCTGGGGCAAGTCTTTGAAATTCCTGATAATGCATAAAAGCAATTACACAGTACAAGTATATTAAATATATACAAACACTGAAGCTAAAGCTGAAATCATGAAGCATAAACAAACAAAACATGAAATACTCTAAATCTGAATCTATGCTCACGGGACATAGTACGTATTTATCTATGTCTTACCCCGTCTTCCGGAGAAGGCATTATTTACCCGCATCTTACCCGGACGAGCAATACATGAAATACACTGAATCTGAATGTATGCTCACGGGACATAGTACGTATTTGTCTGTCTTACCCCGTCTTCCGGAGAGGGCATTATTTACCCCCATCTTACCCGGACAACAATAGATGCACTACACTGAATTTGAATCTATGCTCACTGGACATAGTACGTATTTGTCTATGTCTTACCCCGTCTTTCGGAGAGGGCATTATTTACCCCCATCTTACCCGGGTCACTTAAAATTCTAGCATCTATCTCTTACTGAACATCAATGGGACCTATGGAAGTGTGCCCCTCTGAATATATGATAAGTGGAACATACATCCAATCAATACCACTTCTAAACTTTACATTTATATAAATAGTATCTATTTAAGCGAAATTACGCTAAAGTACTCATATGGTCATTACTTTAGAAACTTGAAAATTATCCAATTTAGATCATGCTTGCCCACTCACACGAACTAAATGGTTTAAATGCATACATACAACACAAACCATATGCTTTTTATGAAAAACAAGTAAACTAAGAGTTTAAGCCTCACTTGCCTTGTAACCGAAACACAACCTCTCTTGAAATGCCAAATTCTCTTCAAACAATCTCCAATAGCCTCAATCTATCCAATAACATAAATAAATGGTCCAAATTAGTATAGGGAAACTAATCCTTTAATTTTAGGTTAGAACCAAATCTCAACATTCCATACCTTGATTTCATAATTCTTTTAAAAAGTGAAAATTGTATCTCAATACTAATTTGTCTCAAATTATAACACCTTTCTATTAAGATTCAACTCTACCGAAACAATAATCAAAATAAACAATGATGTTGCTACTGCGTACAAAAGTTCCGGAGGTACTACAGTTAAACATTACCTAACTATTTTCTTCTTTTACAGGATATAGTTGTAGTCTACCTAAATTGACTCATTGCTCAAGAAAAGAATAAATTTTGATTGAGATCCATACCTGGAATTAAAGAAACCAGTAGAAACTATGACGGTTTGCTCCACTTCGCACGACTACAGTCCTTTCCTCTAAGTCAGTGAAATATAACTTACAGATAACTAAGGCTTGGGTGAATATTATATAAGTAAAATTTTCACAAATAACTACCTTTTAGCTGCTTCTAACAAACTATAACTACAAGTTCATTATTTACAATTCGTAGCTGGTTTTTCCTATATTTAGGTCCTGGACGCGTCGCATAAATATAACCAAAATACAGACTAAATACACGGAACTGTTGAGCAAATAATGCCTCTATTTAAGGGGAAAAAAATTCAAACTAAACAGAAATCTGTTTTTAATGTTCCATAAATCACGCAAATCTCATTCTCTTCCATATCTAATCACATATCTCATTTAACATCTAATCATTCATATAAAATTTGAATTCAAAAACTCTCTTCATATTTTTTCCCAAAATATAACTAAAAAAAAAATCTCTTTTTAATGTTCCATAAATCACGCAAAGCTTGATTTGTTCATCAACTGAATTGCATAGTGACAAGTTGAGATTGTCTCCTGATGCTATGACCATCGGTTTTGTGTTCGTTATTAAAAATATTTAATGAAATTACATTATTGAAAATCAAAATGTTCGTTACAAAAAATATTAGTTATTGAGTGAAATAAGCTGATATTGAATATTATTTAGTAACTTTAATAAGATGGGAAAACTTGACTCCATAAAAAAACTTTAATCCCTAAGGGTGGCTTTTGATTCACTGTATTTTATCTGTATTATGATTGTATTTTTGAGTGTATTCTAATTGATCCGTAAGATTTGAATCGTAATGAATATATTTACAATATATTTCACTTGTATTTTGTATGTATTTTTAGAAGTATTAAAATTGTTCTTTAATTTTTGAAGTATATTGTACAGAAAAATGGATTTTATGGTTCAATAATGAATTCAAGTGTACCATGAATATATAGAGAAAATGCATAGAACTCTTCCTGGTTCATCAATAAAATATAGTGAAAACATGTAGGAAATACAAACTTGATATTAAAATGCACTTTGTAATTTTTTAGCAGTAACTATACAAGAAAAATATAAATGTAATAAAAACAGAATTCAAATCTACGATTAGACTATACAACAAGCAGGATCATTATCAAAATACATAAAAGTTCTTCTAAAATTTTCATAAAAATAATGTCGCAACAGTGATGTTATACATCAAAAAAAAATTGGAGAAAAAAAAAACAACTTAAAACATAAATTGTTTTGTCTACAAATCTACTCCTGAACATCTACTAAAATCACTGCATCATAATCAACGGTAGCCTTGACAGGTATTGGTGGTTGCTCGTTATCAATAAATTCATTCAGGGTTGCCTTGTCGATTTGCGTCGTATCTCATACGGAGAAACTTTGCATCAATTTCAGCTGGAATGCGTCAAGATATACTAAAACTTTACATTAACAAAACATGAAAAAATAACAAAATAACAAATTAACCACAATAAATAACAACACATTCAAGATATACTGAAAATATACTATAAATATAATGCAAATATATCAATGTCAAATGCACAACAGTGTGTGACTGTGTTGTAAAAATACACTGAATATATACTACAAAATATACTTTGATAAAAAGTAAACACAAATTCAAAATCGCATAAATTTACAAGGAACAAATTAGGTAGAAAATATATATAACACACAATTAAAAACACAAACTAATTGAAATAATAAAAAGTACGACAAAAATATACTTAAAATGTACGCAAAACACAGATCTGGTGAATTGAAAAAACAGGAATAAACTGAAGTTCAAAACACAAACTAATTGAAATAATAAAAAATACGACAAAAATATACTTAAAATGTATGCAAAATATAGATCTGGTGAATTGAAAAAGCGGGAATTAACTGAAGTTCATCAAAAAATACGATAAAAATATACTTAAAATGCAAGTAAAACACATATATGGTGAAGTGAAAATACATCTCCTTCCTCAATAGATCTCGAGCATTTATGTGTTCGAACCCAAAAATTTCTATAATCTTCGGACGTGAGTTCCTTTTCCACTACCTGACCTGAAAACTGGAATCTCCAAAACAAACAAAATTGGAAAAGCCCTGCAATTAAACTCCAATGCTTCTGATTCTTACCAATTAAACTCAATTTAAACAGTAACTCATCATCAAATTCAGTTATGGACTACAAATCTTATTGTGTATTTGAGTAATACCAATTAGACCCAAATTAAGCAGCAACCCATAATACTCTAATATGCAATCAATCGATTTTGTAAGAAGAAATTTTCCAAATTAATAGGAATATAATCCTTCACGTCATAGAGCCAATAGTACCCTAATATTTCAATATGAAATAGGATATGTAAGTAAATAATGAAGAAGAGAAAAAACGTCATACCAGAAGAGAATCGACAGCACCAAAATTGGAAGGTCCGCAATGAGGGAGGCGAGTAGGGTTTATGTTGAGCAGAAGTGATTAGGAGAGGGAGCGAAAAAATTTAGATTAAAAAGGAAAAGGGAGAAATTAATACAGAGTAAAAAAAAAGTGAAAGAAATCAGAAACTAATTTGAAAAAACACGAAATTAGGGGAGATGGGAGTTAGAAACGTATATTTAGGAAAAGGGGAGAGAGAAAAAGTGTGCAGCTAAAAAATAAGGATGTGGGTAGTGGTAAGTTAATTGGTAGAAAAGTGGGTAGCTATAAGTTATAAAAATATAATATTATAGCTACTAAACTTAATTATTAAAAAGTATAGTCATGTTCCATAAATATGTAACATAGTAAGCTATGCCAAATAAAATTTACATTATATAAAACGGGTGGGCCCATTACTAGTGAATTCTCATGTTATTCACTCAAAGGCATCTGTGGGCCACTTGCCACTCTCTTGAATAAATCCCAAAAGCCCACATTTAGTAACATGGAACAATATATTGAGAATTTTACATAAATGACTACACTTTGGGGGTTTAAAATTTGTCATAGCTATAATTTCAATATTTACATTGCGTAGCTACAGTTTCCTCGCTGTATTCAAAAAATGGCTCGTTGTATTCATAAAACGGCCTAGTTGTATTCATGAATACAACGAATAAAAAAAAATCAAAAATTCTTTTCACTGTATTCAACTCAGCTGTATTCATGTCAAATGTATTCAACTCAGTTGTATTCATCTATAGCTACTTTTACATTATATTCACTTTATTGTATTTAAAAATCAATGATATTCAAACAACATAAATACAAAAAAATATTGTATTCAACTTGTTGCATACAAATTTTTTTTTAGTGAAGGCAGCTAGTAATACACAAAAAATTGAATACATAAAAAAACATAGATACACTAAAAAATAACAAAAATACTCAAAAAAATTGAATACAAAACAAAAAATGAATACAATCTAAAAAATTAACCAAAAGACTCAAAAATAATAAATATAAATGCTCCGATGATATCGGCAGATCTGAGAAAAGGGGAAAGAGAGAGATCTGGACAGAGAACAACACAACCATAACTGATTCTGAATTTTCTCTTTTCTTGAAGATTGAAGACTAGATGCGTAAAAAATTAGTAATAATTGATATCACGCAGAAGAAGAGATATAGGAAAGGAATATAGCAAATTTTATAAGAGGTTCTAGAAACATTGAAGACTTTTCGAAGAGGAACAAAGTCTAATATGGAGGGCCCATAGTTTAGAACATAGACGAATTGTATGTTTTTTTATTGAAGAGAGCATAAGGGAGGGAGGAGAGAGAAAAATGTGGATACCAGGGTTGTTTTTTTATTTTAATCTATTTTATATGTTTTAGTTATGAAGTGTAATTGATATACACATTTTAGCTATGAGGTGTAAATTAATTAAAGTATAGTTATTAGATAAAAATAAAATCTAATGTTAGCTACACTATATAGATTTCCCAACAAAATAAAGACGGGCCCACTAGAACAATTGTCACCTTGCTAATAATCTACTTTATTGTTGTATCTATGCATTCGTGCTTCTTCCTATAAAAAAAAAATTATATATGTGTCAAATCTTAATCCCTACTAAAGTTATATCCTAGCCTAGCCTATAATTTATATAACAAACACTACTGTACCTCTGCAAGTATTTACAAGGTATATGTCATTATGTGAACCATTAAACTAACTAAACTCTATAATTAATAATTGAACACACATAACCACTATAAGAATAATATCGAGTTGTTACAATAACTAATTTCTGTATTAATAAAGTTATACATATGTCGAAAAAGTGTATGAAATAAAGGATTAGTATAATATCAAAACTAGTCCATGCATTATTATCTCTAATATATCGTATCAAACCTCCCCTAATTGTATTCTCTTTATCAATTCAACTTTTGATAAATAAAATTATTGAGTATTGCCTTCGTAAAAAGTACAATATATACATGAATTAGTCTAGAATCAGTTGTGAATCAAACTCAGAACTTTAACATACTAATTGAATTAGTCCATCCCTGTAAAAAGAAGGGAAAATAACGCTATATCTATTTGGAGAAAATATTTATCTGAAACGGCTCATATTTTTAATATGGAAAAAGGCCAATATACCCTTGTACTACAGGAAAAGAGCCAAATATACCCCTCGTTATACTTTAGGTCCAAATATACCCTTATTGTTATACTTTGGGTTCAAATATACCCTGCCATTATACTTTGACACACATATACCCCTCATTTTAACGAAAGGACACGTGTCATCATTCTATTGGCCTATTTTAAATTAATCCCTGATTAATTAAAATCCAACCCATTAAAAGATCTATACCCATATCCGAAAAATTCAAGACAAGTTTCAATAAGCTTCTTCAATGGCTGCTTCTTCTGAAATATTTCTCGGTGGAAGATGCAATTCTTAGTGGATATATTTAGGTAAAAATAAAACTAAGTTGCTATCTCTTAAGAGTGTTACAGAGGATTTGATTAACATTTCTTTATGGGGGTGTCACGCCCCGAACCATGGTCTGGGCATAACACGGCACTCGGGCCTTGCTTGCATATGTCCGAGCGAACCTCATGGCTTGCTTGTCAACATGGGTATCAAAACAATATAATCTATATGATGCAGTTTAAATGAATCATGAAAATGTAATTTGCGGAATAAAGTCTTGAAATTATCTCGTAGCATGAAATATCATGAAAACATAACAGTCTGCAAACATGAAAGCATAACTGACTCTGTGGACTAACATCTGTCTATGAAACCTCTAAAACATGTCTGAATACTAACTACCAAGACATGGCCCTGGATTACCATAAACTGAATACTAATGCAGACTCCATGTTGAACCCCGAGAGGAGTGGGGCTCACCAATAAGCTGATAACTGAAGTGATCCTACTGCGCATGTGTATGCTCCTGAAAACCGGTATCTGCACCGTGAAGTGCAGGCCACGGGCAAAAGGGACGTTAGTACATGGTGAATAGTACTAGTATGTAAAACCTGCTGAGATGAAGAACGTGGCACAACATAAGTATAGGACATGAACTGAAACTGAATGTAATTTGAACATGAGTATGAAACGTGAGTAAAGTCTAAAAACAGTAAATCAATGGAAATACACGTATGTAAAACTGCTTGTAACGTGGGGAACGCTATAGTATAACCGACAACATGATCTGGTATTGGCGTCCTATCAGGAGAACACTTACACCTTGCCAGGGATATGAGATTTAAGTGATAATAAGCATGTAAGGATCCAAACTGCATAATGAAGGTGTTGCCTCCTTGCTGACAACCCTTATCCTACGGTGGCAACGTAGTTTCAGGCTATCTGAGCCTTCTCGGTTAACTAAGCAATTCCCAAAAACATGAACATGATATAGTTGGCTAAGAAGCCCATGATTTTCGTGAAATAACTTGTAATCATGATTTCATGAAATAACTTGTAACATGGTTTCATGAAATATCTTGTAATATGGTTTCATGAGATAACTTGTCATAGTCTTGCAAACATGTTCTTGATTTATGAGTAATAACAATAGTTCGTAATTATATATATATATATATATATATATATATAATTGACTTGAAAACATGCTTGTAACTTGCTACATAAAATCATAAAGTTTCATATAAACATAATGAGAACACATGAGGAAGAATTCATGATTCATGGATTAAGCTAGGGTTCCTAATAACCGTAATGGAAGATTAGGAATACAATAACGAGTATAGATACAAAATTCATGTACATAAATACATAAATACGGGCTACCAATATGTTGGGTTTAATGCCCTAGGAGTTGAACTTCATGGATATCAAGAAAACGGAGCATGGGGAATAACGTAGAGATTCCCACATGTGGATGGAAGTTCTACATACCTTAATTGCTCCAAAACTTGAATTAAAGACTTGAACTTTGAAGAAGATTTCCAAAATCTTGAATTCTTGAACCTTGAGATGGGTTTTCTTGAAAACCCTAGTTTTGGAATGATGATTTCTTGTTTAGATTACAAGGATATGTATTAGAATTGACTTGGAATAATTAGAGTAGGCTTACCTTGGTGTTCTTGATGATGGAAGAGGGTAGGAGGTCGTTCTAGGGCTTGAAGGAATGAAAAATAATGATTTGAACTGATATGGACGAATATATAATGTTCTGGAAAAATTGGATTTTCGGCCTAGTTAAATACTGGCCGTATTTTGAAATACTGACCGTATTTTGAAATACGGTTCGTATTTTGAAATACTGACTGCGCTGCGTCTCTTCAGTAAAATGGACATAACTCTTTCCACAGATGTCCGTTTGACCCCCATAATATACCGTTGGAGAGGTATTTCAAAGCTATACAACTTTCATCAAGGAAGTTTTCCCAAATTCTAAATATGTTTTGAAATACGGTCGGTATTTAACCATATGATATCCAAATGTCAAATTCCAGAATGCTCAGAAATCTTTGGTACCAGTTTACAACTTGAATTACGACCCGTATACTGAAATACGGTCACTGTTCATGGGCGTAAACCCCCATCTTACAACTGAACAGGGAAATTCCAATTCCCATATTCTTTATCTGATTTTCTAAGTCTAGGATCATGGTCAAAGCTTAGGTTAAAGGTACGGGGTGTTACAGGGGGTGTCCTTTATTGCCAATTAAAGGGAGTCCGAGCAGGGATATCGTTTTGATGAATTTCTTGAAAGCCAAGAATTATGGCGTGTACGATTATGTTACACCCCGCACTTTCAGAGCATGAGCATGCCACGTACATCACCGTAGTAATGGAGTATCGGAGACGTCCCATGATGTTTTGAAAGGTACAAGCCATGGGAAGTATGCAACTATGAAATAAAAGATGAATCAAGATCTCGTAAGTCGTAATTGGGAAAGACTATTTTGAAACACAAGAACATGGCCATTATCAAGTATAATAAATGATAAATATCATGTATGGAGAGTTTCGGAAGATTTCGAGATTAAGCAAATTGAAGAAAATAAGTTTGACGAAAATTTGAGAAATGTTGGCAGGATTTTGGGCAGATTTTTAGTCAACTTTGGAGGGGAATATCTCCTAGTATATTAGGAGTTTTAATGTGTTTCAAAAGCCTAAAATGAATTTCGTCGAATCTAGTTTCTAACGCAACAAAGATCTCGTCGATAGAACATCGGAGTAGATAATTATGAACGTTACAAGTCAGGTTGACAGAGCAGAAACAACACTGCTACAGTGCTACAGTACTGCCGACTTTGGCACCCTATATAAGGGGAAAACCCCCATTTTTTGGTCATAAAATCTCCCAAATATTCCAGAAAAATCAGCAACAAAATAGAGCATATTTACCTTATAAAAGTGAGGATTTTGAGTAATTTCGAGTGACGAAATATTAACCGAGGTCCAGGTAACGTGTAGTTGCGATTATAGTTTTGTCTTGCGTTGGAATTGGCTGGATTCAAAGTGAATATTGAAGATATTGCTGCTTTAGCAAGAATAAGGTATGAATATCTTTTTATTAATATTGATTTTAGTTTATTTACGGAGATAAAGTTGTTAAATAATTGTATAGTAAGTTGGTTAGTTATAGAAGCTGGAAACCAGCTTGTGGGCTGTTTTATGGCATTTGTCGGTATTGGAAATGATGTTATTACTATTGGTATTATTGTTGATGTTGTTGGTTGCTAAATTGGAATTTCGGGCTAGGAATATAAACAGGGGAGATGTTGCCCGATTTTCGGCAGAATATAGAGTAGTTTGACTTGAAAGTCTAGTATAACTATATTATAATGAGTCTAATGATAGTGTGAATCCTCTTAAATGTAGACTCGCGAATTTGGACGAATAAGTGTGGATAACTGGAGGTTGAACAGGTATGTTAAGGCTAGTCCCTTTCTTCTAAAGGCATGATTCCTTTCTTATGAATTCAATAGGCGTTTTCCAAATGTCTCATGATCCCTTTATGTGAATCCATAAATGTTTTCCAAGAATATTCTTATTCCCAAGAGCTAGAAATTCATGATTCATAGAGTTTATGATTCAAAGGCATGACTTCTTTCTTGATAATCCATAAATATTTTCCAAAATATCCCTATTTTCCGAGTCAAAGATTTATGATTCTATAAACTTTTATGACAACAACAATGGACATGTTTTTACAGTGTGAATGACGATGTTAAAGATGAGAATGTTTCTATGATGATTATTTTAATTCTGGAAATTCCAAAGCTTATGATGTTAATACTATTATGAAATTATGGAGATTATTTCATGATTTTTTCTCGATTTTATTCATTGTTGTTGATCTCACCTTATAATAATTGTTCTTTCAAGGTGAGATATAGCGATGATGATAATTCCATAATGAAAATCGGAGGTTACCGACCTTACGTCACTCCGAAGTATTTATAGCTTTTATTTGGCTCTCATGCATGCTTTATATATATATATATATATATATATTTTACTACACCGAGCCGCGCTATAGTCGGCCGGGTACGACACCTATTGTGCAACCACTGATCAGTATTACACACCGAGTCCCGAAAGGGCCGGGTACGTTATACACCGAGTCCTGAAAAGGCCGGGTACGTTATGATAATGATATTATATATATGTATGTAAGAAAAGTTTTTTTAAAAGGCTAAGCATGCATGACATCCGCCTTATGAGGCATCCGGATGTACAGGTTATCTCTCTTATTCCATGTTACCTTCCATATCTATATTATATTGTTATTCATGCCTTACATACTCAGTACATTATTCGTACTGACGTCCCTTCTTATGGACGCTGCGCTCATGCCCGCAGGTAGGCAGGGAGACAGATCAGATCCGTAAGTGTTCTATCAACGGATTCTCAAGAGCACTCCACTTACTTCGGAGCTGCAGTCTATTTGGTATTGTCCTTATGATCATTGTATTCTATGTAGAGGCTCGTAGACGTGTGTGTACAGTTAGATGTTTTGTAGCTCCACCAGTTCATATTATGGTATAATATATTAGTGGCCTTGTCGGCCTTATTTGAGCTCTGGATACTTTACTGTTAGCCTTGCCGGCTTTATGATATACGCTGTGTTGTGGCGACCTTGCCGGTCCGCTGTGCTGAATGATCGGATATTCCTATGTTGGGCCTTTTGTGCGTGCAGGTGTTCTTTGAGTTATGGTTTATAATGTTCAAAGAAACGGATAAGTCAGGTGGTTCCCGGCCTACGGGTCGGAGCCTGTCATACTCTTGGTAGGGGTGTGACAGATTCGTTCAAGATGTTGCGAAAAACGTTGAGGTGGAGGAGGGAGTTTAGAGTCTTTGAAATTGTTGATGAGAAATTTAGTCCTTAGCTTGAGAATTTGTGGTATACAGATAATGGGAAGGACAAGGAAGGTGGGATTTTGTGTTATAATGTGTTTAGGAATATCAAGAATAAAGAATTGGAAATTTGGGGCACGCATAATCACCATTATGAAGAACAACCATTGAAGAAGCTCATTGAAGCTTGTCTTGAATTTTTTGGATATGGGTATGGGTCTTTTAATTTGATATTGGGGAGTTGAATTTTAATTAATTAGGGATTAGTTTAAACTAGGCCAATAGGATGATGACACGTGTCCCTTCGTTAAATGAGGGGTATATTTGTGCCAAAGTATAACAGCAGAGGTATATTTGAACCCAAAATATAACGATAAGGGTATATTTGGACCTAAAGTATAACGAGGGGTATATTTGGCCCTTTTCCGATAGTACAGGGGTATATTTGGCCCTTTTCCGTTTTTAATATTACCCGAAATGACCCTTTTATACATTTTTATACATGATTGATACATTGCCTGCAATAAGTGTATAATGTTATGTAACGCTGTATTTCATCTATAAAAACATTGTTGCAAAAACAAAAGCTGGTTATGCAGATGTAAATTTTTAATAAGACTATATGATTGTAACATTTTATGCTGGATTGTATATTATTGATATTATCCTAAAAAGAAACTGAAAATATATATATAGATTTTTTTTTTTTGCTGCAATAAAATTTGAGACAGGGCAAATGGGTGAGGGAATTATAAGATGGAAAATCGAATGCTCACCGACAAGGTGAAATTTATAAGTGAGCTATTAAAAGTATATTGTACAATATTTTGTTTATTTTACCTTTTGGGCTTTTGGTATTAGCATATTTGTTCCATGACATAACATGGTACTATCAAAAAGAAGGAAAAAGCTGGGCTCTGTTCATATATATATGTACAGCTATTGGGCAGAACCAATAAAAATTCCTCTCTTTGCTTCTGTCTCTATCTTTCTTCTCCCATTGGCCGGATTATTACGTCACTCATCGGAATCAACTAACCTAATTTCACCTTCCGGCAAGGTAAAGATCGCCGTTAATTCTTTTCATGCAAATCAATTTTAACTCACTGTAACACCAATTAAATATCCCCCAATTGTTGTTTTTAATTGTAAAAGTCTGTTCTTTTTTCTGTTTCAGATCTGGTAATGCTTAATTTTGGATTCTGAAAGCTCTTTTTCGAGAACTTTTGGGGTGAATTTTGCAATTTTTTTGAAATTATGAATGAAGGGTAGTGTGAGATCAGGGGGGGGGGGGGGTATAGTGAAGAAGAAAAGTTCATCTGGGTGTTTGATAATAAGAAGAATTTGAATTTCTGAAAGCTCAAGAACTTTTGGGGTTAATTTGCAATTTATGCAAACTATTAATGGTTGAGTTGAGATCAGGGGGTGTAGTGAAGAAGAAAAGTTCATTAGGGTGTTTGATAATTAACCAGAATTTGGGTTTCTGAAACTCTTTTGAGAACTTTTGGGGTTAATTTGCAAATTTATGAATTAACTTTTAAGGGTTGAGTATGGAAGGTAGTGTAAGATCAGGGGGTGTAGTGAAGAAGAAAAGTTCATCAGGGTGTTTGATAATTAAGAAAAAAGATGATAGAATAGGTGTGGGTTCTTCAATGGGTTCACAAAAGGTGAAAAAGAGGCCAAGAATGGTTGAGAGTAGTGATTTGGAGTCGAGCGAAGAGTTATTGGAGCCAATTAGGAGAAAGAGTGGAGAGAAATATCATAATGGGGGAGTTGGTGGTGTAAAAAGTGGTGTGGAAAGTAGAGATTTTGGTAGGAATGGGAAAATTGAGAGTGAGAGGAAGAGAAGTAAGTTAGATTTGTTTGATTTCGACGAATACGATGAATTTGATGAGGAGATGAAGTGGAACGTTGCGAGAACGGGGAGTTCTAGGGAGTTTGTAAGTGGTGGTTCTAGTAGGAATATGATGACTGAGAAGAGGAAGCACTCCAACATTGATAGTTCGAGTAGCTTGTCGGGTAGTAGGACTAAGGGCGATGAATATGGGGTCAAGAAAAGGTGTGATTTTGACGATGATGAAACACATATACCCATTTCATCATTGCTTAGGTTGAAGTATCAGGACTCGTCTCAAGAACCAATAAGATTGCAAGGGAAAAATGGAGTCTTGAAGGTAATGGTGAATAAGAAGAAGAAGATAGAGTTATCACACAAGGAATATGATGTTGAAAGTAGGAAAGGTTCCAGGTCTGAAGATGTTGTCAGGAAGGATTTGCTAGGCCGAGCTTCTTTGTACTCGGATTCTAAACGCCCTGAAAAGCGACCAGTGTCCATTAAAACGGAGCAGACCGAGCTGAAATCACAAAAATCTGTCTTGGCAAAAGGCATTAAGTCTGTAGACTCTGAAAATGATGAGACTGATACATCACTTAAGTTGGCACCACCTAGTTCGCAGCCTGTCAGCTCAAAGACAAGGGGGACTAAGGAAGAAAGCAGGTCCTTAGCAGCTGAAGATGTTACCCCTGTTAAGAGCAAAGAAGGAAAATTGAAGCGACGTGCGAGCATGGAGAAGCAGCAGCTGCAGCCTGCTAGCTCAAAGGCGAGGGTGATTAAGGAAGAAAGCAGATACATTGCAGCTGAAAATGTTACCCCTGCCAAAACCAAAGAAGGAAAATTGAAACGAGGTGGGAGTACTGAGAAGCAGCAACTGCGAGAGAGAATAAGAGGAATGCTTATTGAAGCTGGATGGACCATTGATTATAGACCGAGAAGGAACAGAGATTACTTAGATGCAGTGTATATTAATCCTAGTGGAACAGCGTACTGGTCAATAATTAAGGCTTATGATGCATTGCAAAAACAGTCAGGGGAAGATCCAGGCAAAAGTAAACATGATGGTGGCTCTACTTCATTTGCTCCATTAGCTGATGAGTTAATCAATAAGCTAACCAGGCAAACAAGGAAGAAGATTGAGAAAGAAATGAAGAAGAAAAGAAAAGATGATGCCAAGAACCGAGATTACAAAAAGTCTACCATGCAAGAGTCTGCAGAGGATACAGATGGTGATCAGCATGAGGAGAGGCTAAGTAGCTATGTAAAGAAGAAAGGTAAGTTTCTGAAAAGCAAGTCTAATGCAACAGATCAGGAGAGTGATGGTGATACAAGTGGCGATTCTTCAAAGGGAGGAAGATCTAAGCCGGATATGTCTGGAAAATCATCTATTGGGGCTGCTTCCAATACAAGAAGAAGTAGGATAATTGGGAGATGTACATTGTTGGTCCGCAGGTCTGATAAGGAGCAAGATTCTGAAAACGATGGGTATGTTCCTTATACTGGAAAAAGAACCTTATTGGCGTGGATGATTGACTCTGGCACAGTGAAGTTAAGTCAGAAGGTTCAATATATGAATCGGAGGAGGACCAGAGTAAAGCTAGAAGGTTGGATTACACGAGATGGCGTCCACTGTGGTTGCTGTAGTAAAATCCTTCCAGTCTCAAAATTTGAGCTGCATGCAGGAAGTACATTGCGTCAACCATTTCAAAACATAATGTTGGAGTCTGGCGTTTCCTTGCTTGAGTGCTTGGTTGATGCATGGAATCGGCAAGAAGAATCTGATCGCCAAGATTTCCACACTGTAAACATCGATGAAGATGACCCTGATGATGACACTTGTGGTATATGTGGTGACGGTGGGGACCTTATGTGTTGTGATGGTTGCCCTTCGACTTTTCATCAGAGCTGTCTGGGTATACAAGTACGTAGAGCATTCTCTTTTTTCTCATTGTTGGCATGTTTTCCCTCTTAATTATACCATGCATCCCTGCACTGTTAATCTTTTTTTGTTTGTTGTTGTGGTAGTAAATATGAAATTATATTGTCATCTTTTAATCTACTTTATACTTTGTTACTGGGTATTTATTTAAATATATGAATTTCTTGCTTTCCATGTGTGAGGTTGTTAACAGCGACCCTTTGCCGTCAGTAAATTTTCTAGATTTTTATAAATATTGAGGAGGTGGAGGAGGTACAGTAAAGACCAGAGCTTGGGTGTGGGGCAGGTCAAAAATCATAGCCTGATACTTACATTTTCATTTGAGAAACCACCATAGTCCAATGATAAAAAGAACTATAGAAAGAACCAGGTTACAGAAATGGAGAAACAATGTATTTTGAGATCATCTTGCAACTCTATACAACTAATATAAAAGATATGTAGTTTCCACTTTTGCTGAATGAACAATGAATGGTCTCACTTTTCAATAACACATCCATGTGATATTTTACAATAACTGAAGAGAACGAACTGGTTAAAAATGGAAAGAAAAAAGTACCATCCAGTTGTGTTGAAAAAAAGAAAAGAAAAACAATAGCTCTGCTCCAAGTTTAAAAAGAAAAAGACACTTGTAACTGGTAAGAACCTTTTAGTAATGATGAAAGCCCTCTACTTAAGCACCCAAGGGTGTGGCATAATGGTCAATGAAGCGGGAGGAGAACCATGAGGTCTCAGGTTTGAATCCCTGCAGAGGCTAGGTGATTTCTGCCCATCTGCCTAAGCCTTGGTGGTCAGAGTTACCGGGTACCTGAGCTGGTGGGAAGTAGCAGGTACTCAGTGGAACAGTCAAGGTGTGCGCAAGCTGGCCCGACACGCCTCCATTAAACAAAAGTCCTCTACTTATCAACAGTAATGTTTTTGGCTGTCTTGTAGCTCCTTGTGAGCAATTCCACTTCAATGTACTTCAGTACTTTGTATGAATCTGTTCCCTTTCTTCTTGTTTCTAGGAGCAGTTAGGGCTCCTATGATTCCATTACCACCATCTTGGTCAACAGCATTGAGCTCCATGTGCTAGTTGATTATCTGAAATTATTAGTTGCACATGCCCCTAAATCTCATGAATAATGCAACCATAAGGAAGCCGTGTGACAGAAGTCAATCAATTGCAGTATGCAATCTAGCCCATTTTTGTGACCCTGATCTTGCTTCGACATCTGTCAACAGACATCCTTATAGTGAAACTGTTCACTGAAACCAATGAGTAAACCATTCCAATAACTAACTTCGTCCTCTTCCCTTCCATCTGCAAGACAGTTTTAGTTTGTTTGTATCATTCAAAACATGGAAAGACAGGAAAGTGCACACTTATCATCAGAATTGATTATGTAATATGGAAATGAATATTAATTAGGATATTTTTTTCTTAGAACATCACACTCTATCTAGGCATCTTCAAAAGTATGCAACATGTGCAGACTGGGATTTTGAAATTTTCTGATACTTTATATTATTATTTATCATGCATTTGAACTAAGCCTAGAAGATGATGTCTAGTCTTTATAAGCATCAGGTTTACATGCTTCTCTTTTCTGCAGATGCTTCCTCAAGGCGATTGGCACTGTCCAAATTGCACATGCAAATTTTGTGGGACCGCCAGTAATAATGCAGAGGAAGGAGAGGGAGCTGTAGATGGGCTTATCTGTTGCAGCCTCTGTGAGAAAAAATGTAAAGCTGTTTTGCTTTGGGAGGTTTGGTCGCTTGACATCTTCAATACTTGAGCTAAATTATTAAACTTTCATTTTGCAGATCACAAATCATGCAGTCTGGATAGGAATGCTTTAGCCACTAGTTCTAATAATCCATCTGTATCATTTTGTGGGCAGAAATGCCAAGAGGTATTTCTATTATTCTGTTGTGAGTTCTCCTGTCTAATGTATAGCATATTAAGAATCACTTAGCAGAGTTATCAATCTTCATTGTTCACTATTTTGGGATTGTTTGTGCTGTCGCAAATCCTAATGGAATTTTAGACTGTCATTTATCTTCATATCAAACAAATGACGTTTGGCATAAACTCTTATTCGTGTTTGAAAAATGCAATCGTGATCACCCAAGCGTTAGAACCTTCAGAATTGAACTGGTTATTGTCGGTACATATTGATAATCTGTTTTATTATGCTTTTTTTAGTATTTTACCATTGATTGTTTACACTGATTTGCGTTGCCTGCCCTTGTGCCGAGGGTCTATTAGAAACTGCCTCTCTACCTCCCAAGGTAAGGGTAAGGTTACACTCTACCCTCCCCGGACCCCACTTTGTGGGATTTCACTGGGTATGTTGTTGTTGTTGTTGATTGTCTGTCGGTACATGTCTCGCTTTCAGTCTCTTGTCAGAGAACCCGGATCGAAAAGCCAAAACTTTTTATTCTGCATTAATTTGCCTGCTGGATAGTATTTATGTCTTAGACATCTTTCAGTTCTTCTCTAGATATTAGAGCACCTTTCTAGTGAAAAAATGAGAGCATATGTAGGAAATCTTGAGGAAAAAAAATCAAGTGAAGATTTTACATTTACGAAGCACATTCTGGAAATGATTTCTTGCGGATATATGGACTTTAATTGCGGATAATTGACATAATGATTTGACCTGCTGTTGCAAGAGCGAAGAAGCTAGGGATGCAAAACTCGGCAACTAATGTATGGATAATAAACAAGAGTAAAGGAACAAATGGACTGAAAAAACTGGAAGGACTAGATAAACTGATCCAACTGAAATGCGTTGGTCTTTAAAGGACCTGCGAGCCTAATATGATGCAGAAACACAGAGCTAAAAATGGCAAAAGCTTGGACTTCAACCCTGAAACAATATACTCCCTCCGTCCCATAATAAGTGTCACCTTAGCCAAAAAAAATTGTCCCATAATAAGTGTCACCTTAGGAAACCAAGACATAAATTGCTAGTTTTTTCCAACTCTACCCTTAGACAAAAAATGACAAGTTAAAGTAACATATAAATGATGATTGGAAAAGCCACATAGTAACTTGGTATTGTCGCATTCCCAATGTCAAAAGGATTACTATTTGTGCATGCTATAATCAAGAGGAAAAAGTAATTTATTTTCATTAGGTAGGGGTAATTTAGTAAACTTCACATTGCATTATTGGTTTCTTAATATGCGTGTTTTTGGCTAAGGTGACACTTATTATGGGACGGAGGGAGTAAGAGATTGCTAGACCCAGCTTGTTTCATCTGAGTAATTTCTTTTATTTCTTCTTGACACACTGTTTTCAGCGAACCACCTAGCCTTTTGTTAATGCCTACCACTTTAAAAATTAAGCCCTCTAATTCATCAGGTCTATCATCCTTTTTTCATGTGTTAGCTTTGCTGGCAGACGATACATCCATTAGATCAATTGACTTCAGCACTGTAATTTGCATACCTGTGTTCTGTAGTTTGATATCATAGATTGTAATCCTAGTATCTCTCCTAAAGGAGTCCGGATCCATAACCTTCTTCTGTTTAGTGATCCAATCTTTTTCATTGCTGCAGCATGTAAGCCTTGAGTGTCTAATTTGCATGAGGTGGGATACCTCGTGGCACCAATTCTACATGTGAAGAGCCTCACTTCACTAGGCTTGTTAATTTATTACCTAGAAGAGGATGTAGCAGTTTATAAAGTGAATCAAGAGGGGCACTCAACTTAGGGGTAACAGTTTTATATACAGTGAATTTTTTGTATCAATGATCTGGCGAATGTGGAGAGGTTAAAGAGCATCCAACGCAAAGCGGCCTTTCCATTCCGTCGCAGAAGGAAAAGGATATCGAATGATCGATTCACCATTGAGAACATTAACCCCAAAAAGACGAATATTGTGGTGTTCTAAGAGGGTAATCTTTGATTACAGTATACCATAGGGGGATACACTCTGGATCCTACACGTGATTTGGGGTTTACTGCCTAATCTCCATTTTAGTTAAAGAAACCAAAACTAGCTGTTCTACTTTTGGCGTTGTCATACCAACATGATTTCGTTATCCAGTTCTCTCCTTGATAAGATCCTAAACATGACCGCAGAGGACCCTCTCTACCATATACGTCAGGAAAACAGAACCTAGCCCATATATTATTGGACCTTGTCAAACTGACAAACCGTAGGTAACCAATCATCTCCTCTATAAGGTGCTCATGATCCATGAGGTGCTGTAACGACTTGGTAGCAATAGGAACAATCTCAAGAAAAGAGTCGGTTGGAAAGTTCCCTCACCCTTGGAAAGGGATTCTTATTTGTTTTTTGTTCACCTAAATAATTCAGCACCTTCTTGGTGCTGCTCTTTTAATACAATTATATCTCTTAAAAAAAAATGTTAGTTCATTTGTAGCACCAAGAAAGTGCAGAGATGTACAAAATTAAGAGGACAGCTACTCTTTTTTAACAAAGTAAGGAGTTAATGAAAGTCCATGAGAAGATCGACATCATTTACGTCGACCGTTTTGCGCCAAGAGTTGGACATCTAGAATTTAGAAGATCTATGATTGCATTCCATCCAAATATGCCATAGAGTGCTTGCATGAATTGTGCTCCAAAATGCATTTTGAAGAATTCCTTAACCTTTTCCCTTGCCAGCTTTCCAATACACCTTTCACTGTATCTCATGTAGCCCACTGTACGCGGAGAATGTCCAAGAACAAGTTCCAGATATGCTAATGGTGTAAAAAACAATTGTGATGTTGTCTCATACCAAGTATTAGACGGTTAGCGTCTGTTGCACTAACACCAAGAACATGGTGCTAATTCCTTTCTTTGTAGCTTGTAGTCTTGACTTAAGTAATGGTAGCTTCTGTACAATCAGAGCCGGACTTGAAATTGCTGTATGTCACTTAGAGATGGAGTGAGAGAGAGAATAATGCAATTGTCTTGTTGAGACTTGAACCGTGAAAAATCCAAACAGTTAATACTGTTAACAGGGGTGAATGAGATGGAGGAATTTAGAACCCCTTCTCCTTGTCTCATGTCCTTGCTTTCTTACTGGTCGCCCAAGAGCCTTAACTGGTGTTTGTTATTTCTCTCAGAAGGTTACCATTATGAAAATGCATGATCTCCAAAGCTACCAGTTTGGTAGCAAATTCAGTTAGACTTTTGTTATCGTATTGAGAAGCATGGACTTTACCTTGAACATTTTGTGTCCTGAAATTACTAATTATCCGAGAGTTCGATACTGTTTTCTAGCTCGAAAGTAGTGAAACTATTTATTGATCTGAGACAGTCCCTGTTGCTATCTTTCACAGGATGTGTTATGGATAGTTTGACTCATTTCTCTTCTCTGTTTTTGCAGCTGTATGATCATTTGCAGAAGATTCTTGGTATCAAACATGAGATTGAAGCTGGATTCTCATGGTCCCTAATTCAACGAACGGATTTAGACTCTGATCGTTCTCATCATGCCTTTTCTCAACGGGTGGAGTGCAATTCTAAACTAGCTGTCGCACTGGCTGTTATGGATGAGTGTTTTTTGCCGATTGTGGATAGAAAAAGTGGCATCAATATTATTCATAATGTTCTTTATAACTGCGGGTAATAAGCTCTTTACCTTGTATGCTCTGTCGTACTTTTGTAAATGTTGTGTTAAATACCCAATTTAATATCCGAAGGCCCTTGTTATTTGTTCAACTTCATTAAGCTGCCTGATAATTTAATATGGGTATTTACTTGTAACGAAAAATGTTGTGGAAATACAAAATTGAAGATGGATGTATTGTCATATAAGATTAGAAATGATCACTAGTACATAGAAGATAAAGCATGAGGAGGTTTCTTGACATAAACTAGCCATATCCTCTAGATGCAGAGGTTCGTAGGTGGGATAAATAAGGTGATGGAATGTGGTAAAAGCGAACGGATTTACTATCAATGAACAATTTTTCAGGATCGATATGGATTTAGCTAACAAAGAACACACTGGAAGCATAGGATACATATAGGAAGTACCAGCTAATTGAGAGTAAGGTTTAGTAGTTGTTACCCTTACGTTTGGTCCGGTGCTTGTGAGGAGGTTCTAATTAAAGACTTGTATGTCCATATAATAGAAAATTTGTGATGTTAGAATGTACAGTTTTAGAAACTTCCTTGTTTTAAAAGAGCAGTTATTTAGTATTGGAATGAAGACTTGAATTGACAGTGAATAGAGGATTTGAAATATTTCCTATTAGAGAGTTTAATCAAGTTATTAATTTCATTTAATTAAACTTTAACGATTAAAATCACAATATAGATAGAAAGAGCAAGTCTATGAGACTTGGGTCATAGATCTGTGTCGACAGTGTCGACAGTGCATGAGGTTGGTTGTTGCCCATTGGGGATAGTTTGGTAAATATAAACTTTTGGTAAGGGTATATTTGTCGTGGAAAAATTAAAAACAACTCCTACTTCTGCTTCTATGGAGAAGCAACCTTTTTCAACTTCTTCCTCACAACAAAATAAATGTTTCTGCTACTACTCAAAAGCACTTTTCTTTTTCCAGAAGTTTGGCCAAACACCATATATTTCCCAGATAAGCATTTGAGAAAAAAGAACTTCTAATATCACAGAAGCTTCGGCAAATAGGCTATTACTTAAACTGGTCTGACTGATTGCCAAAGGTGAAGCAGGACATTCAATTTAAGAGGAGCTGAATTTGCTTTTCGCTGTTGTCCTTCCTTATCTCCTTAACTTCCAGCACTCTTTAGCATATGCGTCACTCTTTATCCTTGAAACACAGTGATTCTCTTCTTGGAAGCCTAGTTACAAATAGATTATTCCCATGCCTTTTTTTGTCACCTGAGAAACCGCAGCTGCACTGTGATGTTAACAGCCATTTTCATGGGATTCTGACTATTCCTTATCCATTTATTTGTGATTCTTTATGATATAGCTGTTAGAAAAATGATTACTTTTCCTTTGTGGTTTGAGTTTCTGAATCACAAATAACTGGTATCCCTGAGGCAATATATTGAGATTATTGGATCAACCCTCTTCTCTTGTTTGGAAATGGAAAGCCCTATTGTCAATTAAGCCAGACTATGTTTCTTTTTTGTTGTCTGTAACAATTTCTCCCTATATGCTTTATGGTTTTGCTGAATTATGTGCTTGCAAATTTTTAGATTTATCTTTTACCCGGTTGTTGTGTTCCTTGTTCTTTTCCCCTTTCCTTGTCTATGAATTTGGTTGTATTATTCAGCAGTTATCTGATAACTTTTTTTTTTCTCCTCTGAAGCTCAAACTTTAGTCGGCTGAATTTTCGTGGCTTCTATACTGCAATCTTGGAAAGGGGTGATGAAATAATATCTGCTGCATCCATAAGGTATACTGGACAGCTCAAACCGTTCTCATGTACAATTCGAGTTTATTTTTCAGATATCGATAGAGTTGGGTGTATGCATGTGGATGTTGTACAGTTGAACTATCTCGGCTGTCTCAGAACTTGCAATTGTGTTCCTTTTGTTGGTATTTATTATCTTTAACAAAATGTAATCATGCAGCATCAATTAGTCTTTGAATTTATATGCAATAGTGGACCATCTTTTTGCCAGCGTTTTACTGAATGTATCTCATGTCACAGACACAATTTCTTGTTTTATGTTTCTTTCTTCCATCTTTTGTCATATATTTTTCGGGTGCCTAATTCTGAACACTGATTCTACTTAGTCTTTAAACAGTAACACTGCTTGCTTTTTAAAGGACACATTTGAGAGATACTTCTGTAACTATTAAAGGAGCCGTTTGGTTGTAAAAATAAGGAGATAGTCTTCTCACTAAATTCAGCATGACTTGTATATTGTTTGGTTGCTTGAATTAGGAGAATTAATCTCCTCATTATATTCAGCATGACTTATACTTTGTTTGGTTCTAATTTTGCCCGTTCTTATAAATAATACCAGCATAAGTATGCAGGAATCTATGCATTAGTTTATGCGGGGTAGAATGTTGAATAAGAATCACTAGGTGATTTCTTCCCATCTGTTCTAGCCTTGGTGGACAGAGTACCTTGTACCTGTTGCTGTTGCTGGTGCGAGGTGTCCCGTGGAATTAGTCGAGGTGTGCGCAAGCTGGCCCGAATACCACGCTTATTAATTTTTTTTTTACATAAACTACTACTCAAATAACTAGGATACTCTGATCTCTTCACTCGTATTTCTTCATCCTACCAGAAATAATCCATGTATTACTAATCTCGAATCCCTGTATAAATTGTCTCCCTACCAAACTACCCTTTTTAGGTTGTAGATTTTTTCCTTGTAACGTAAAGGAACTTTCTAAAGTATCTGATCTTTCATGCTAAGGAACTTCTCTAGTCATCGTTCTCTCAATTTAGTTGTGCTGTTAGATAATTTCTTGCTTCTCATTTTCCATGTTAGTTGTCTTTCGCTCATGTTTGTTCCTTCGTGCCTTACCAATCAATAAACATTGTTTTGGCTGTAAACTGTTAGGATCCATGGAACTCAACTTGCAGAAATGCCATACATTGGAACCAGGAATATATACAGGCGCCAAGGGATGTGCAGCCGGTTGTTGTCTGCTATTGAGACGGTATGAGAATAATTATTGCTTTGTCTTTGTTACCTCCTCACTTTATTCATCTAATTGTCTTGAAGATTGTTTTCTGTACATAAGAAATCATTGAGATATGTACCATACTGTCACGTGCATATATTGTTATTGCCATTCAAAATGAGTTATTGAGATTCATCATTCTGTTTATGCGCAATGATTCATTGGAACAGAGAGGGTATCTTAATTGCTTTCCCGTTGCAGTTCTGGTCTTCAGAAGTAGCAAATAAGTAATCTAATATAGCACTTTGTCAAAGTGGAAGAAACAGCATCAGGAAGCTACAACTGCAGTCTCTTGATGTGTATGTAAGAAACATGACAAATCAAATGGTTGTGTGAAAATATAGGATGCTTTAGGAAATGTTGTATTACCAGATGCTCTAGAAACAGTGTAATGCTATTTGCTTATTGAATTAGCATTTTAATACATAAGATGTCTTTTAAGTTTCCAAGAGTTAGTCTCCAAAGAGGCATTATAAGTAGGATCAGACAGTTGTATTCTTACCGAAAGAAAATAGGGACATTGTGAAGGAATAGACAGGTCCTGGCTTCATCCATATTGAATTTCTGTTCATTCCTGTTGCTGCTTTCATTTCCTAGTGACGCACATATTTGTACCTAATATGTGGGACATCATAAGACTTGAACTTCATTATGTTTGCTAACAGTATAGGTGATGTTTCGGATGGTAATATGCACGTCATACCTTTTCTAGCTATCCCATGCACCTGCTTTCATTCGGGCATTATGTGATTGCATGTAGATTATGTTCTTTGTACTTTGGTCTCAATATTGTGTACAGAGCAACGGTTTAATTTGTGATCTCCTCTTTCCAGGTCCTCTCCACTCTAAAAGTTGAGAAGTTGATTATTCCTGCTATATCTGAGCATATGCATACCTGGACAGCAGTTTTTGGATTTAATCCACTTGAGGAATCACAGAGACAAGGAATGAAGTCCATCAATATGTTGGTGTTTCCTGGGACAGATATGCTACAAAAGAGGCTACTAAACGGAGAGACCCTAGAGGGTACTATAATAATTAAATTTCTGCTTTTACTTTTTTTTTTTTTTTGCTTGTCCTTTTAAGGAAACAAATTGATATTTTAATCTATACTGTCCATGGTTGTGATTTGACTTCTGGATTTTTCTGTAGCTGGTGTAAATGCTGGTGATTCGAAATATAGTGTTCCTCAGTTGCCTGCTTTGGTTGAAAAAGCTGATAAGGACTCCCCTACTAAGTGCGACGACTTGCTTGATGAAGCCTGCGTAGAAAAAATTGATGACGGTGTTGATGCTTCTAATTCTCCATATACACCTGTTGATTTAAGTGATAGTGCTACGGTTAGAGCACTAAGTGCTGATTGTGGATCTGATGTTCAAATCTCCAGCAAGGAGGCTAGATCTGTTCAATCCAATATGGAGAAGAAGCTGGCTGAATCAACCACAAAATCGATGCCCTCCTCTCCTTCTGGGGCAAGTATGGGCGATCAATTCTGCATAGACAAAGTTGATGACGGTGTCGGTGCTTCTGATTCTCCATCTACACCTGTTGATTCAAGTGATAGTGCTATGGTTAGAGCACAAAGTGCTGATTGTGGATATGGCATTCAAATCTCCAGTAAGGAGGCTAGATCTGTTCAATCCAATATGGAGAAGAAGCTGGCTGAGTCAACCACAAAATCGATGCCCTCCTCTCCTTCCGGTGCAAGTATGGGTGATGAAGTCTGCGTAGAAAAAGTTGATGACAGTGTCGGTGCTTCTGATTATCCAACTACACCTGTCGATTTAAGTGATAGTGCTATGGTTAGAGCACGGAGTGCTGATTGTGGCTCTGATATTCAAATCTCTAGTAAGGAGGCTAGATCTGTCCAATCCAATATGGAGAAGAAGCTGGCTGAACCAACCACAAAATCGATGCCCTCCTCTCCTTCCGGTGCAAGTATTGGAACCGCTGATTCAGGAGATGCTGCATCGGCTCCTTCCACAGAAGTTGATGCCCAGTCATCTGAGCCAGTCCATCAAAAATTGTGCATTTCATTGGATGAACCTTCTGCCAGGAACACTGAGGTAGAGAAACAGAATGAGGAGGTTTCAGATAATACCTCCATTGATGCCAATGGGGAAGGTTTACGGACTGATGTCACAGATAGTTGTTTGGAACCTGCTGCGCAAAGTGCAGTAGAAGAAACTGACAAGACGAAAGTTGCCAGAAACATTGAGGTAGAGAAACAGAATGAGGAGGTTTCAGATAATACCTCCATTGATGCCAATGGGAAAGGTTTGCGGACAGATGCCACAGATAGTTGTTTGGAACCTGCTGCGCGAAGTGCAGTTGAAGAAACTGACAAGACAAAAGTTTCAGTATGTGTATCTGCAACTTGTGCGAGTGCAAAGCCTGCAACAGATGTCCTCTCAGACTCTACTCAACTAAGTAGACCTGACGTGCAGAATGGGCAACATGTGGGTTTAAAGCAAACTTCTGATATTAAACACCTTGGTGATGCAGATGTTTCCATGGAGGAGGGAATTTTGGATGCCTCTCCAATTGGTGATGGAGTTAGTGATAATAATGGTGCTGAAGTTTCTTCTTCTAGACCTGCTATTGATTCCTCGGTTGAAACTTCTTTGGATGCTGCCCGGGAAAATAACACTGACGGTCAACTTGGTCTCTCTCCTGGATCTCAAGCATGTGGCTTGAACCCTTCTGATGGCCGTTCTGAAGAAAAAGTTTCTCTTGATAAGAAGATAGTTTACTCTGAGCCTAGTCAGGCAAAAAGTCATGAAGTGACTGTGGTAGGCAGTTCCAGTGGAAATGTTGATTCCTCTGCTGATGTATCTGCAGAACTTGCTGCTGAAGAAAAGATTGAGACTCAGGTCTAAGCCTATTGAGGCTAATCACACTGACAATGCTACTTGAACATTACCTTAATCAACAGTAAGCTTGATGTAGGATTTTATACAGGGTCTCCCATGAAGTTGTTTCCCCACCTGAACTACCTTTGAGTAATCGAGGTCATGTGACGTCCTTAAGCTGTTTGCAGTTTGTTAATCGATCCAATTTTGATTCTTCGGCGCGTTATGTCGTAAAGGATAAAAAGGAATCGGTTATTCAGCAAGGCTATTAAAAAATTGGTCTAGGAATTGTGCAATTTCCGTGCTGTCATCTAGGTGGAAGGTTTTAGAGATGCATAGCAGCTTTTGATTGAAGGAGCTGAAGCCATTGTCCTAAACCATCTGAGGAAGTTGGGACACTCGGTGTCCTTTAGGAGCTGGTATAATGGTAATTGTTTCTACAGATCTATCTATATATAATGGGGTGTCTGCCGTCTTGTAGTTTGGCGGTACAATCACCAGCCTATTAGTAGTATTGTTATTAAAAAGGGTATGCGAATTGTACCTCATGGATAGGGCGGCAAATTTTGTGGACTCCGTTGGTGAAAGACACTCACGAAGATTTTGAATGTACATATGTAGTTTTGTGTAGATCTAATATTCTGTTTCCAAGGTCCTCAGAGATCCTTGTAATTCATCAATTGAAATGATAATAGTACCCAAGTATCCAAGTTTCTGGTTAACTTCTTCACTATGAGATTCCTCGTATTTGCTTCTTAGGATTGTGCCTAATCTTGCTAGCAACACGGATTCGTGTGAGGTAAATATTTTTTTCACAGATTGGATGATTATTAGTTTCCTGTGACTACCGGAAGTTTGCACTATTTTTGCAGTGTTTATTGCTGCAGATATACAAAGTTTTTGTATTTCTTTCCGTTTGTTCATATTTGATTGTATTAGTTAGATACATTTATGGTTGAAATTTTCTTTGTTTATCGATATATTAGACTTGAGGTAGATATCAAGAGTCTTTGAAGGTGGGATTATGTTAATCAGTTGGCGTGGCTTCAGAAAAAATCCAAGGGAAATTTATGTTTATATATAATGTTGTCACAACGACTGACAAAGTAATTGTAAGATGGAATCTGACCCAAATTCTTGTCTGGTAAGATGGATGTGGATGAACTTTGACATCTTTTATGCACACGCACACATATACTTTTGACTTCCTTGCTATATTCTTTACTTGAATCTCAGAATTTGGCAACAAACACAGGACGTGCAGGCATGTCTCTTGTTTCTTTTACCCCTATAAATAATTGTTTCTTGTTGGAAGAGTCAAAACTGCAAACTTCATATCATGGCATACAAGAGATCTGTCATGGATTCATACACAGGTTTAATACCTTATCTCCATGGTGTAGTTAAGAGAAGGAAGTATCTCCAAGGATTTCAAAGGCTCAAGGGAGAGAAAATCATCTGTCCTTCTGACGAAGAACGGAGACATAGTAAGTTGATTCTTTCGAAGAATTGGAAAAGAAGCGTTATGCCAGGTTGCGGATTGTGGAAATGGTAGTAGTTTTCTTGAATCTCTGAAATAACAGCCATTTCTAGGTACCTATGTGGTCATTTCTCAGAAAAGGCTGGTTAGTGTAAAAGAATTTTGCTAGTCTCTTTATAATTTAGAGAAATCTCTCTTGTATGTTCCCCAAGGGTCGTATAAACACCCGAGTAACATAAATTATTACTAGTATTTGTTTCATCTTTAAAAGGTAATCTTCTGATTTCTTGTAGCAATGAAGTACCAAACACAATTAATGAATTGATTTACCCAACATCGACCTAAATCAGTTTGATTGTCAAAAAGTAGCAAAATCAGAGTAGGAAAAGAAAGAACAAAAGTTCCTATGTGGTTTGCGAGCTATTGCACAGGAGCTGGGTTTATCCTGTGCGCACCCGAAGGATAACGGCTACGGGTTCCCATGTCATAAAGAAAAAAAAAGAACAAAAGTTACTTAAAAATAGAACAAAAAATTGTGAGCCCCCAAGAAGATTGGCCTAGTGGTGGAAGATGTAGTAGGCCTTGAGAACTAATGTATGATGTATGAATTCCAAAACTAGATGATTGATTAAACATTAGAAGAAAGAAAAAGGCGTGCATCCAATGAGAGAGCTCTTACCTTGAATCGTCCAAGTGAATTTTATGTTTTTATTTCACAATTCTTCCTACCCTGACACATACTTTAACTTGACCCTCTACTATTTTCTAATATCAATCAACAAAGATTCGATCCGAAACTAATTGAGGTATTTTATGTATTGTATATTTGCGTTTAATTTTTATCTATTTTATGATTATTCAGAAACTTATCATAATTAACTTGATTATCTTACGACAATGACTAATCTATAACATCGTCCTCCTTTATCTAAAGTTTTTAAAATTGCCCCAAGTTAAATATTTTTTTTTAAAAAAATTACATAATTAAATCACTTTTACTTACATTAAGAGATAATTTCAATAAGATACAATCCATCATAAAATGTTACATTCACGTAGCTATAGTAGCCAACTTTTTTGCAACAATATTTATACACATAATATACAATATTATACACTTACGATAGACAATGTATAAATCTTGTATACAAGGGTCATTTCGAATAATATTAGAAATGTGGACCATTTTGGGTAAATATTTTCTCCAAATAGACATATAATGTAATATTTAAGTCAATAGGAAAAAAGCAAACGATGTCGTTACTAGATGGTCACTCCTTTCTCCTTTGTTCCTTGCTTTCAAAAATCGTTTTTCACTCACTTAGTCACATATGGAGCTTTCACTTTCTTCTCATCCTCTCTTCAACTCTTCTTCATTATTCAATTCAAGATTCAAGATTTCACAAACCCCTCTTTTCTCCACAAATATTCATCACCAAAAATTACAACTTTTGAGTGGAACACACCATAAACTAACTGCTTCAATGGAACCTCAAACAACTATTCCTCATGCTTTTGATAATGGGTCTTCATCTCAAACAGGTAACTCCTTTTTCCATATCCAATAATGGGTTTTTTTTTTTCTCAAAATGGGTTCTTGATAAATGAAATTGACGAGGATATTGCATAATGGATTCATTGTATTCATATGGGGTTCTGAATAGTTTGGATTGAGGCTAAGTGGATTGATATAGGGAAAATTAGAGAATATATTTACGCCACCTGGCCAATGTTTTGAGTTTGTAACCCGGTTTAGCCCATATTTTTGTGTATAAACACCTTTTATACACTTTTATGCAAGGTTGATACATTATGTTAATGCTTTCTTCCAGGTATAATGTTAGTGTAATATTGTATATTGAGCTACGTGGCGTAATATTTTTTGTTGGGCTGTATATTTTTGAAAATTTCCCATTTCTTATAATGAAATTGACATGAATAGAGCATAATAGATACATTGAATTCATATAGCCGATTCCGAATTGTTTGGGATTCAGGCATAGTGGGTTGATATATTTGTTGGGTTTCTGATTTTGGAAATTGGGCTTAGAAAAAAAAAACGAAATGGATTTTGATAGTATTGTAATGAAATGTGCTGAATGTAGTTTATGTAGCTGACTGTAACTAGTTAGGGATTGTGACAGAGTTGATTTATGTATTTATTGGGGGTTTTTTATAGGTCGAATGGGGGAGGTGAAGAGGGCTACGAAGGAGACGAATGTGCATGTGAAGATAAACTTGGATGGAACAGGTGTTGCGGAGAATAATACTGGGATCCCATTTCTTGATCACATGTTGGATGTAAGTGCTATTTCTTCTGATAGAAGAAAGACCTTTTATTATCTGTTAGTAGTAATAAATAATACTATAGAAGTGTTCCATGGTGGGGCACACTGTATAACAAGGTATCAGGTTCAAGTCTCTCCATCCTTTCAATGAATTCCATGAACTTGAAAAAATCAGGTCCACACAAGAAGTTGTGTTGCAGATTTAAAATATAATGTTCCATATCTAATGAGTTAAGCTTTTAGAGGTAAACATGCTAAATTTCTTGAAAATCCTGTATCCTCGGGTGTTATACTCAAACATATCCGTGGATAAAGGTAAACAACCCGAACAGTAAAGAATTGTTGGACTGCTCCTGTATTTCCTTTTCTTTTGGGTAAAAATATGAACTTTGTTGAAATCTTGTTCATCCTGTTCATTTACCCCTTTTGTTTCAAAGGTTGTTGTTTGGGTAGACCATTCGGTAATAAGGGAACTGCAGAATAATAGGAAAAAGTATTGCATTTATATGCTGAGTCCTTATCTTTTTTCTTCTCCATTTCTAGAAGAAAAAAGCTGACATAATTCAATAGTTAAAGATTCTATCTTTGTTCTCTCCTTCAATTACATGTTAAATTTTTTACTTTCTATGATATAATCTTTTATGAACTTCTCAATTTCAACAACCAAAAAAAAAAAAAAAACTTTTATGAAGTTCACGACCTACTTGATCAAAAAGAAAAAAAAAAAAAAGTTCACAACCTAATTTATATTGCTGGATGAGGATGAGTACCTATTTGCTTTCTATCAGCTCAGTTGCTGACTACATCTGCATTGCTTCTGGTCAAGTGCTAGTACTGAAATGTGTTTATGATTTCTTAGCAACTTGCTTCACATGGATTGTTCGACGTGCATGTGAAGGCTACTGGGGACATTCACATTGATGATCACCACACAAATGAAGATGTTGCACTTGCCATTGGAACTGTGAGTTCTCAGGGAGCTTAGAGTCAGTAATTCAGAAGTATATTCAGAATTCCTTGTGTTGGTCTTATAGCTGCATAAGTGGGTGCAACGTCCCGTTTTAATGGAGAGGCTCTTACTTGCTTGAGTCACTCCTTATTTTGTGCTCCATTGCTTTTTTGTTTTTAAACTCTTGAGAGCCTTGACTGCTATTTTTGGGTGACTCCTATGTTTCTTTTTTTGGTTAATTAGGCATTGTTGCAAGCACTTGGCGATAGAAAGGGAATCAATCGCTTTGGTGACTTTTCAGCTCCATTAGATGAAGCACTGATTCATGTTTCACTGGTAAGGGATAACCTTATGGAACTTGATTTGTTTCAAGTCAATCATGTATTTTGTCAGATATTCTCTGTGCCCTATCAGCCTTTTACACAACTACAATTATAAATAAGAGAGAGCCCCGCTTACATCTCAAGTCACCACTATGACTTCCATAAAAGAAGGTCTGTAGTTTCTTCTTTCTTTCACTTGGATCGTGGTTATTTTGAAACCACAAAACACCTCATAGATTCTGCAGTTCCCTTATAGTAATATCACTATTCAAAAAAATAGTGATATCACTATTCACTGATTAGACAAGAAGAATATGGTATGGAATAAATATTTTCTTTTGTTTTAGATGTTTATCTTCTTATGCAGATAGGATGCTAGGTAAAAGAAGTAGAAAATAGCCCACCAAATAAAGCAACATAGAGCTTTAAACTTTGTGTAAATTCAAAGTATAAATGTTGGTTACAGTGTTGGGAGTATAAATGCATATCTGTATCACTTTAGGACAGGCACACCAACCTGGTGAAATATTAATAAAATGACATGATTTATCAAATAAAATCATATTGATCTATTCATGATCATAATCTGCACTTATATTAAGTATTTACTATGTTATATTTAATTATTGTAGGATTTATCAGGAAGGCCATATTTGGGTTACGATTTACAAATACCTACTCAGAGAGTTGGAACTTATGACACTCAGGTTTGTCTGATATTCTCATTCTTGTATGAACACAGTCGGTATCTCCAAGTTCCTACTTCCGTCATCATTTGACTTTGGTTTGTGAAATACATTTGTTTCTTGTATAGTAGATGGAAGATTTCCTATATCCCCATTATTAGATAGGTTTTCTCCTTTGCTATCTTCTCTTTGGATTTGGTTAATCAAATATTAGCGCTTTAAGATGAAGAAGCTTCTCATTGACTTGATTAACAATGTATAAGAGGTTCTCCTTATATAGGAGTCTTAGGCTATGTATAATATGAAAGGGAGCCTTGGCGTAACTGGTAAAGTTGTTGCCATGTGACCAGGAGGTCACGGGTTCGAGCCGTGGAAACAGCCTCTTGCAGAAATGCAAGGTAAGGCTGCGTACAATAGACCCTTGTGGTCCGGCCCTTCCCCGGACCCCGCGCATAGCGGGAGCTTAGTGCACCGGGCTGTCCTTTAGGCTATGTATAATATGATAGGTAATAGATCCTTATACTAATAAGATAAACTAAATATCCTATAATTAAACACAGAATATCCTAAGATCTCTTATAGAATATTCAATATGATTTTCCTTATTCAAATACAATAAATTTAGATGTATATGAATTAGACACATTCACTTGATATTCTAAGATGCCCTTCAAACTCAATGTGGGCAAACCAACTTGAGTTTGCTTCGTCAAAAAAAAAAAAAAAAACCAACTTGAGTTTGTTTATTTTGGAAACATCGAAAGTTGACGCCGAAATCTCGATGGAGTTCTGCACAATCACCAAAAAAAAGTGCCGTGCTGGAATTCTTTCCTCTGGAAAATCGTTGGTAACTCTGCAAAGCGAAAAAATCTGCTGCTTAGAACCTTTTCATCCCTCTATTAATGTATATAAGAAAATTTAGTTTGTGTATTAGGTTTATCCAAGGAGAAACATCATATCGTGATTTTGATTCAGATTGTTTAATGTATGAATTTTGATCTTTGGAATGGTCTAAAATTAACTAACATTTTTCTATTGTTGAAGTGTGTCAATTTAAAATGCTCAAAGACGTGTCAGCATCAGGTGTACATGCTAAGTACTTTTACAACTAATTGGTACTATAATTAAAAGAAAGAGATTTTTTGTTCTCTTGGACTCTTGGCCATATAATATTAATTGTTTAAGCTGTGTCTAAGTTTTGCTCGTTTCTATATCTATTCTATGGATCCCGCTGAATTGAATCATATTGTTATGTTTAGTTGGTGGAACACTTCTTTCAGTCTTTGGTCAACACTTCTGGAATGACACTCCATATTCGACAGGTAAATTCTTGTATGACTTTTTAGGGGGTTGTGGGGATGGTAGAGATGGGGCTTTTCGTTTTTTGGTCACGTACGTATTTTTCTTCCTTTCTTTACTCTGGTTTTATGCACTTGCATGCTAAGATTTTTGAGTTTGTACAGCTCGCAGGAAAAAATTCTCATCACATCATTGAGGCAACTTTCAAGGCGTTTGCTAGAGCTCTTCGACAAGCAACTGAATATGACTTGCGTCGTGGTGGAACTATACCCAGGTTTGATTATTTTTCCATTCCTTTAAGTTTTTAAAATAGCTTATAATGTGTCTGAATCATGGAGCATTTAAGTGAGCCTAGATTTGGTCTTCCCTGTAAGTTAGTAGAACTGCTTCCAACAAATTCATTGGGCTTGAATTGTGTTAAATTCAACTTCCCTTCTTCATGTTACCATTTCTTCACCTCTTAGATTCACTAGAAATCCTTTCCTTACACCAGCATCCCAGCAAATTCTGTCTCACCCAAACATGGTTTTATATTCAAACTTGAACCCAGTAGACATACATGTTGAACAGGCACACAACATGATAGGGACTGACGTGTGTAAGCAAGAATGGAAATTTTCTTTGCTTTTTTCTTTCCTGAAACTCTTTTGTTTTTTTAAATGAAAAGGTAGAGTTCCTTAAACTCAATTTTCTGTCTTTTTGTCGGTGCAGCTCAAAAGGGGTTTTGTCTCGATCATAAAATATACCGCAAAGATTCAGATTCTTGAGCAAAGGTGTGAACTTTGGTATTTCAGTACTGACATATACAAATGAGTTATTTTTATGGATAATCCCTCTGAAATATCAGTGGAGAATGGTTTCTACTTATTTCTATTTGTCCCTTGCAGTAGTTTACTGCACTGCTATTCTGCAATGTATATCGTGATTATTGAAGCTCTGTAGTTGAAGAAGGTGGATCAAAATACATCAATTGCTTCTCTAGCTCTTTCAAGAAATTTGATATCCACGAATGCTACAAGATGAATGGAATATTGGCATCTACTTTCAGTATTTCAGTTTTCATGTTTGAAATGTTGGGAGGTTTTACTGGTGATGGAGGCCTTTGGCTTTTCATTTGGTTGTAAACTTTTTATTAATAACCAGTGGTCATTTGTACGTTTTGTGATCTCTGTTCTTTTAAGTTGCCTATTACGAGGATGATATTTAAAGAGGATATTATTATTATTATTATATATGAATAAGTGAATGGGAGTGTCTCTCTTTCTCGGTTTAAATGATGTCTTTGGAATGTACAGAGCAAAACATAACAGTGGACATTCATAGTGGATGTTGTTAATGGGGAAAATAGCTTTTTCTAAACCATCTCTGCTGCATGTTACAAAATGCAGTCAGCATGGTGATGCATGATGGGGTTTGGACTTTGTGGTCTTGGATGCTTGGACATAGTTAGTTATTTTGGTATAGTAGAACAGGGATTCATGGAGGAGAGCCCGGGCGTAACAGTAAGAGTTGTCACCGTGTAATCAAGAGGTCAGCGTTTAAGCCGTGGAAACAGTACCCGGCAAAAATGTAAGACTAGACTGCGTATAATAGATCCGATTTGGTTTGGATCTTCTTTGAATGTCTTTTTTTAAAAATAATAATAATAATAATAATAATAATAATAATAATAATAATAATAATAATAATAAAGAGGAACTTCCTTGTAGAAGCAATTAAAACTGTAAGCATGCCATTAGAGGCTTCAGCGAAGGGCTTCAATGAATTGTGCTGTGGCTGGAATACTCATCTTTAACGTTGCATAATGCAAAATATATGTTATATCAGAGTTCTTTAGACGTAGTTGCATAACTTGCATTCATGGTAACATCCAATGAAAGCTTTGAATTAAGGAGAATCTTTTTATATTCAGATAATGTTCCTTTCTTTGTCTATTATCTATTTGTCACAAAATTTAGGTCACCTGATACCAACCAAAAATATCATTACGACAGGGCCAATGATAAATAAAAAATAAAAAAATGCAACCAAAGACAGTTTGATAAAAATTTATCTTTATCAGTAGACTTAGATCTAATTGAGCATGTACTCTCATTTGACCCAAAGATGAAAAAAGAGAACTCAATCATGAACAATGCAACATAGGATAATATAATACATTAGCCTCTCTTACTATGTATATCAAGAAACATGTTATAATTCTTTAATTTCTTTCTATAACAATTGTATCCGGACCAATTTGCGTGCGCTTCGACTTTTCCACTGCTTGCTTGTGACTTTCTACCCCATGTTACAATCCTTCTTCCGCTTTATTCAGATCATCTAGGATCTCCAACTTTATCTCTTCTGGAAGTGCAGCAGATGGCCCTGCCTTCGAATAAAAGCTGGCCAAAGATCTAATAGCTTTCTCTAGCATAACATATGACACCTGCAAGTAGCACTAAGTCAAAACAATGACCAGATGAAACAAACTCTGTTTCCACTACAGCAGAAAAAAAGCCCTAAACTACAACTCTTGTTTTGCATGCTAGTGTAAAATGCATGTCAATAATTATATATCAGCCGGGTGTAGATAAGCGCCGTCATGACAAAGCTTGAGTAAGAAGCCCCCAATAACTCCCTGCCAACAGAACTTTAATAACCGTACAGGTAGATGTTTGAGAAGAAATCATTTTAGTTCAATAGACATTATGCAAGGTAATATTTGGAGTTACTCTTGACTTTAATTTGTTGAGCATGGACATCGAAAAGGCGCTCGACGAACAATAAATGATCTTTACAATGTCGTTGTATTATAATAACTACCTTAGAAGCCGAGGTTATATAAAATTGCAATTTGAAGTCAGTATGTCTTGTGAGCCGCTTAGCCAATTATTTTTCAAATTTTCTAAGCATATTTGGAAACAACCAATCCATCATATTGCGCATGAGCTACAGTTAAAGAACAATCCACTTTTTTTGTTTGTTGAAAAAGGATTACCTCATTGACTACTGACTTTTCTCCTCTCCATCCACCAAGGTATTCCCTGATGGATTCCTTTGCTGCATCAGCCGTTCGTCTAAACTTAGACATGTCGTTTGGGTCTTCCTTTACGGATTCACGCAGTGTCTTCACCACCTCTCTTGCTGAGTTCAAGTAAGCCTTTGGTAAGACTTTTCCTGACTTTGTTGTCTCATTTGGATCAAACAAGGACTTAATAGCTCCAACCACACTTTCATCCTTGTCTTGAATCTCTTGATCCTCTGCCCAAGCTGGTAGCACCGTTGAGCCGCAGTTGAATGTTACGAGTGTAACCAAAGGACTGGCAAGACCTACTGCAAGAAGCTGGCGACGAGTTGCTTCTTCTTTAGATGACAAAATACCTGAGCTCCTTGATTGTAGTTTATCTATTATGTTAAAAAGAAATTTGTCAAGAATTAGAACAATTCAATCACGATATTACATGGATCAAGTACTCATATGAGATCTATACATCTCAAGGGCCCAACACAACATAAGAAAAAGAAGAAAGTAATCTGACTAGTCACTGAAACAACCTCATGATGACCTAAAACGGAAGGGACAAAGTAAACCTATAAATGAAGCTCAGACTCGATTAGGCCTTCTCGTCTGGATACATAAGAATAAGGAGCAATAACTAGTTGTAGGCAATAATTAGCTAATGTTTTTGAACAGTCAGGTTACTTCACAAAGCATTTTGTCTTGATAAAACATTTAAATCATGGTGGTCTCTTTAAAGCTTCTCAGCATGTTCGCAGAACATAAGTCCTAGTATCTTACCAAAGATTTCCTCCTCAGTTTTTCTTATCCTATATCTCTCAAAGTCAACTTGTCCTTCCAGTGCTCTACTCACAAATCACTTAATATTAATACTTTGTGCCTCTAGATAAGTTAACTATTCTTCAGCCAATTGTAGGCTAACAACAATTGAACTGTCGCAGTCCAAGAAAATGTGTGTATACAACAAGAAGTATGTCTATGGCTATATGAATCCTCACTATCCATGTAGCTCCATGTAAAACCATGTTGCTCTTACTCTCCAAAAATGCCGCTGGGTGTTTGTCTGATCCTCAAAAAATAGTGCATTTTTGGAGGATCCGACATGCGTGCAGCAGCATCTTTTGGGAGTCCGAGCAACACTACATCTCAGTTCAATATTATGAACAGTGAAAACTGGAAATTAAGGATTCACAATGCCCTTCCTATTTGTATGAAGACATCAAACATGAAATTCTTACATTCATCAGTGCCTTGAATCTTGTTACTAGAGCATGAAATGGCAAATGGACATGCAACATTCATGGGAATGAAGGAAGCCATCCTAACTCAAGCTACCCCATAAACATCAGAAGCAACCTTCACAACAAAATAAACAAGTCAGAATCATTAGCTAATTACCTCATCAAAAAGAAAGAAAACAGAATCATTATCTAATTAATCCAAACTAATTCAGTAAACTGATTTGAACCACACTGTCCCTCTATGTTCATGAGCCCACACTCAATCCATAAATGTTAACAGGAATACCAATAGGCTCCTATATAACTGGAACCACTAAAAATCAAGAATGTATATATGGCACTACAAAATATAATTCTACTTAACCATAGAAAAGGGTAATTGGGATAGACCCAAAAGTCTTAAATTAGCTATCTTTAGGTAAATTAGTTCCAAGAAAGCAAGAAATAAAATACCCACCAAAGAATAGACACAGAGAATACTCAAGAAGCTGAAAGACTTCAGTTTGGGTGGAGAGATAGCTTTCAGTTTGGTTGAACCGTTGAAAGGACAAAATTATCGCCAAGTTACTGTAAACAACCTCGTATTTCAGTTCAGTTGCAGTTTGGTACCTCATAGTTTTTGTTACACATTTCCTTTCGTTTTTTTCAACGTACAGTATATAATACAGTTGTAATATTATACTAATTTAAGTTATATGCACTAAAGGTTTAAGAAATATTTACATAATTTTGTATATAGTTAATAAACATTAATGGTAATCTGTAATAAATAATAAGTCAATCTATTATAAAAGGGTAAATGATACTATTTTTTTTTAGTGTATATAATTTAAAGAATGAAAATTATTTTTCTTTTAATTTTGCTTTAAAAATCAAACACTTCTCCCAACTTTGAATAATAAATCTTCTTTTCCTCCTATTTTAGGCGATGTTTGTTTTACCTTTACTATTTTCAATTTTATTTATTATGTTATATATCTATAAATTTTAAACTGTATGTTTATCAAATATACATGTGTGTACGTGCACACATTATTTGACAAATTTAAACTCTTGTGTAAAGTAATATAGTAGTAATAATTAAATTTAGTTTCAATTCATTGATATCATACGTGTGAATTCTTTATTATTCTTTATGTGTAGTGGAATAAATAAAAGATTTTAAAATCGTTCACAAGTGACACAGGCTTAAATTTGCTAGAAGAAGAAACTTCATATCCTGAAATGCATTATTCTAGAGTGTCAACTTCTGTTCAAAATTATGTCCTTCATTTGCTAGAAAATCAGCACACTGAGTTGTCTCCCTCCAGACATGCCTAATCGTAATTTTGTTGACCTTCAGTAAATATCAATAATTTTCAATAATAAGTCTAAATAGATGATGTTGTACGTCTTCATCATTCATAAGTCTAACTTTAATCAAACAATTTGTTTTTATTTCCACTGCTTCATAATCTATTTGGTTTGGGACATTTAGTCTTTGTTTGATGCTCCACAATTTTGGAGTAACTAGAAAATTTAACCGCGCTTCGCGCAATCATTAAAATAAATTATAGTATATGGATAATATTTATTCACTGGTATTTACACCAAATCAATGGATGTATGACATATGTAAGAATAGACATGCTATCACTTAACTATTGTTAGTTAATCTATACATTCACACTATTAAAACACTTAACTATAATAATGATTTAGTGTGAATAGCCAATGCATATAATTACTTAGCATTATACATAGATATGAATGTTGGGAAAACTGTCAATTATGAAAAGCTGAACCACTAAGTTTGAGGAGAATAAATCAAGAAAAAAAGAGTAAGAGATCATTATTGGGGAAATTTCATAAATATACGATTTGGTCACTTACATTGCAAAAAAATAGCTCAAAACTTACATTGCAAAAAAATAGCTCAAAACTTACATTGCAAAGCTCTAACCCAAAACTCTCCTCTTCTCCCCTCTCTCTCCACTGCCTCCTTCTTTTTCATTTTTATTTTTTTATCTTTTTTTGTTGGAGTTCGCCACTGCCTCCTTTTTTAATTTTTAAATGTTTTTTTTAATAGAGTATTATAATTCATATACCCATATACACTCATATACAATATTATACAACATTATAATCCATATACATTCATGTACACTTATATACAAATATTATACACCCATATTTCCATATACACCCGTATGCAATATTATACATCCATATACAATATTATACACCCATATACAATATCATAACTCATATATCCATATACACTCATATACAATATTATACAATATAATACACCCATATATAATATTATACAATATTATAACCCATATATCCATACACACTCATATACAATATTAAACACCCATATACATTCATATACACCCATATATAGTATAGCCGAAGTTCTGTTCTCCGGCGTATACACCTACATACACTCATACACACCCATATACAGTCATCACCGGAGTTCCATTCTCCGGCGAACTCCAACACCACCACCAGAACTAACTGTTCAAACATCAAAGATCTGGCATGATAGAGGGAGAGGAGAAATAAAAAAAAAAAAAAAAAATTAAAGATCCGATGTGACAGAGGGAGATGAGAAATTAAAAAAAAAAACTTAAAAACAATTTTTTTTTTTTTTTTTTTTTTTTTTTTAAAGAAGGCAATGGCGAACTCCAAAAAGAAATTAAAAAATTAAATCGAGATAGGGATAAACTTGATCAAAGCATATACAAAGAATAGGTTTTTAGTAATAATTATAAAAAATTATTCAGTCATAAATAATTTTCTTTAACGATGGCGCAAAACGCGGGCTAATTTACTAGTATGCCCTAAAATACCATCTAAGAGCTCTCATGCAAATCTCTCTTAAAACAATTTTTCTTTTTAATCTTTTTTTATTACTTAGCGGGTGGGAAAAGAAAAAATAGGGAAGATTATTACAACTTGCGTTTTCTTGCACATATAACAACTACTACTCTCTTTGAGCTGCTCATAACTCTTCAAATATTTTCAAGAAATCCCTAATTTCCCCAATGGCAGGAGGTAGTAACCCTCCAAAACGCATTAACAACCCATCACCAAGACCCGACCCGAATACCCAACGTAAATCCCGTTGGGACCCCTCCACTGCTAAAAGCAAATCTTCTTCCGGCTCCGGCGACCCCAAATCAAAGCCCTCTCCCAAACAACCCACAAACCCTAATCCCAACCCGAAACCCATTATTAACAACAACAACAACAACAACCCATCTCCGAGACCCGACCCGAATACCCATTTGGGTGGGCTACCCCCTTTCCCTTTCCGTGACCCACCCCCACCCCCTTCATACGGGTTTCACATGTTAGAACGTAGAACCGTTGTTCTTGCTGATGGTTCCGTTAGGTCTTACTTCGCATTACCCCATGATTATCAAGATTTCCCCTCTTTTCCCCGCGGGCCGGGAGGGCCGGGCTTTGCGTTCCCCGGGCCCGAATGGAATCCGATAGGGATAGAGGGGGCTAATAACAACGCAATGAAGAGGAAGTTTGGTGATGAGGGGAGGGATGGGCTAGAGAGGTTGAGGCAACAAGTGTTGGAACATGGTAATGTGGGCCCGGGCCCGGTTAAGGGCGGGACGAGTAGTAGTTTGTATATGGGTGGTAGAGGAGGAGGGGAAGAAATGATTAGGCCTGGGAAGTATATGAGGAGTGGTGGAGGTTTTGAAGGAGGGAGTAGTGTGGGTAGTAGGATTATTAAGCATAATGAGGTGGATCAAAGTGCATTAAAGAAGTCTTTTTTGCTTATGGTGAAGTTAATTTATGATAATGCAAATCTTAAAAGGAGTTATTTGGCTGATGGAAAGCAAGGGCGTTTGCAGTGTCTTGCTTGTAACAGGTGTGGGAATATACTCGGGTTGTATTGCGTCTATTATGTTTATTCTAGATTTTTGATGTGTAGATATATTTGTTTGAGTTTTGAGATAGAATTGTCTTTGGGCAAGTAGTAAAATGACCATTAGTTAGTTCAGGGTTACACCTCAAGTGTCTTAATCTACATAGCAATTGCTCTTTCCCTAGATGCCCACAATAATTGGTTATTGATTTATGTTTTCTAAGCTCTTGAATTAAAACCGTTATTCAACATAGAGTTGCTGTTGTCAGTGATGTGGCTTTCACGGATCAGTTTCCAGACCATTCCTGTCAAATTTTGATTATTGTGGTAGAAGGTATAGCAGGTAGGGGATTAAGGGTCTTTAACAGGTAGATAAAGAACAAGTTAGCTCCAAATTAATAGGACAAAGTGTTGATTTCTTATAGAACACTGATATTACTAACATGAGTTGTTAGGGATGCTGACATCAGGAAGCTGCCATGATCAAGTTTAATTTGGAAACATGTGGCAAATAATGGTTGAGCTTGTGTCTTGACTTGTCAGCAAATAACTAGGTGGCTTCAGTTTAGAAAAAGAATGAGTCTGCATTTGCATTGTAAATTAAGCTTGTCGTGTAACTCGTTACCCACGGTACTTTGAGGTCTTCTCAACATTTCCCTCGGGGCAGAGATTGGATGGCCTGTTTTCTGGTCTGTTCTTATTAAAAAAAGATTTTGATAGGCTGTGCGAGTTTAGTTTGTCTTTGCCCTTGAATGTTGGAAAACGTGGTCTCTCTCTCTCTCTTTGAAGGCGTTATTGCAATATCACTAGAAAAAGATATGTGGCTGTATGGTATTTTTTATACGGTCATTCGTTTTACCTCTAGTATATACTAAGTGTTGTTTCCCAATTAGCTTTGGATTGAGATGTAGTTGTTGGTCCATTATTCATTTGTGTGTGTATCATTGTAAGTCATTGTGTCGTGTTTATGAGATGGCATTCTTGAAGCCATATCTTTTGCTAGATAAGCTACCTTTCTACTAATCATATCTAATTCTCAAACTAATGATGGTGGATCTAGTTCCATGGTAAGTTTGCCCCATGGTGACCTATGTTATGAAAAGCGATTGCTCCATCCTGGTGAAGCGAATTTAGGGGTTATTGCTTCTGATGGATGAAGCAGTGCAATTTAGAAAAGCACGTGGTTAGGATGCAAAGCAACCCAGGGGAGAAATGATCTCTTTTTATTATTTATTTAATCTTAAGAGATGAAAATAAAAGTGTAAAAGGTAGGAAAGATCTGGCCGTTTATTATATGACTACTAGGACTCCTCCCAAGTTTGTTTCAATTAGGCTACAATCTCGGTTTTCTTTATTCTCTAGTTTGCAATTACTTTGGGTTGGGTGTAGCTCTTGCATTGTTGATTATGCAAATTCACACTTTTTTCTTGTTTGAATGTGAGAATTGGAAGGCACAAAGTTTCCTACTAACTTAATTGGACTTGTCTGGAACCATGAGATAGTCCACAATATGGTAAACACTTTTCTGTTGTTGTGGCCACTATTAAAGGGGTTAATTGTTTATAACTTGAAGAAGAGATTTTGAATGTGTACACTAGTTGGTTCCACATCAAATGCTAATAGCATGGCACATTAATTCTCCTTTAATTCCCTATAGCATGTGACTCTGCCTATCTTTTTACTTGAGCAAGTAGATATTGTCTTAATGACCCAGGCGACTTGTTGCCTACTTTTTTGTTGTTGCTTCTTTGAGTTTTTTTTTTTTTCCGATTTTGGTTCTATAAGCATATTTATTGAGAAAGGATAGATCATGCGCAGCGGGGAGGATGCTACCTTTTTAAATCAAGTGTAGAGTTCCCTAAAGTTAACTGTATGCGTTTAAAAAACACCTTATTTCTTGAGGTGGGATGAAAACCATGGGAGACCAGAGTTCAAATCCCAACACAGGCAGACAAATGGCAGGTGATTTACTTCTTTTTTTTTTTCTACGACTTGGTGGACAATGTTACCTGATCTCTGGCTAGCGGGAGGTAAGAGGGGTACATAATTGAGGTGCTACCACAGTTCTGAAAACCCCATGAAAATTCTTAACCAACAGCCAAACCAATCAGTTGCTCAGCTAACGTTGTGGCTTAATACTGCTGTACCTTCCCTGCCTGACTATCATTTTTTTTGCCCCCACTTCTATTCGCGTGCTGTACTTTGCTTCTCTTTTTGCTTCCATTTCTTCTATTCACTTTTACTGTACTTTGCTTCTCTTTTTGACTGTCGTAATTTATGTTGTGATTTCTTTGGTTCTCTTGCCAAATCTAATTTCTTCCATCTTTCTATTGAGATGAACATGTATCCAACTCTTCATTCATGCTCTCTTAAAAATAATTCAAAGATTTTGTTGTCTAATTAAGAGTCTTTACATTTTTTCTGGATGATCTTAGCCATTTGGACATGGTTTCTAATTCAATCGTCCTAAGCTATCTCTTGTTCTCATTGCTTATATTGAGTTGTCATTCTTAATCCCTCTTCAGATTCAATAGCAACTCACATCTTTATTTCCTTGATTTGATGCTCCTTTTGCTTTACTAATTTGCTGTGAGTAGATTGTATACTTTATTTCATGTCACATCCTCCCTCGTTCTATTTGCACTTCTAATGCTGCATTCTTCAAATGATCTATGCTTGGCATGTAAATTAAGTGTTGGAATAAATTGGATCAAATGTAGGACCAAGTTAACTTACACTTTTGTAGGTTTTAGTGGAGAGTGATCTGCTGATACATTGATTTTGCTGCTAATGACGACTTCCATTCCCAACTAAGAATGTGAGCTGATATCAATATAGGATTGTATGAGGGAGCAATCACAATATAGTGTTTAGGGGTGTTATACTACACATATTGTAACAAGTAGTCTCTATATCTCATGTTCAGTTCACAGGATCAAGAGCGTGGGTCGATGTAGGAATCTGTTCTAAAATACTTAAATACCTAAGGAAATTAAAATACTGACAGTGAAATTAAAGCATGTTTACTATCTGCTTAGTAGGTTATTAGAAAAGGATTATAATGTACAAGTGCACAACAACAATATTTGTTATGTGAACCCAAAAGAAGACTCATATAAAGAGTAAAGGTGGGGGTGGTTGGTGGTGCAGGTGACATAGCTCTGAGGGACTGAAAGGATGTTCAGTTTACAGGAAATTGTGGTTTCAAATGTCTTATTTTAATTCTGAATTGACAGAGAACTTATAACAATAATTGTAGTAACAACAACCTTTTCTCAAAATTCAAAATATATTGTGCCGAAAATTTTGTAAAATAGAGTGTTGTAGAGAGATCCATCTTGTTAGTTATGAGCATAGGCTATTATCGTGATAGCCTCATTTATTTGTTGTTTCCGTCTTCTATCATCGTCCCAGCTTACGTATGTTACCTAATCCTATGATTGCTTTTACAAAATATAATACTAGTGGTATAGTCACGGATATTCGGAGCCAGGGAGGCATGATCCATATACGTGTGTGCGGGGAGAGAGAGAATCTTTTCTGTAAGGTTTTCTTAACTTGCATATTGGATAGACAGTTGCAGCTTAGTGGCTGTGTGTGTTATGTAGTTCATTAGTTTCTCGGGATTTAGCTTTAGCTATATGGAACTTCTTGTGTCGATTCTTTCTTCTTTGTGGTGAGGCAATTTCACGCCTTGGAAGCTACTCCTTCATTGATTGGTTACCCGAGCTATAGCTTTACCTGCTTGTCCTGCGTGACTATCACCACGGAACTCTTAAATTTTTTTTCGGAAGAGCTTTATTCTATCCATGAATTAGATGCTTAATCACATTAGTTTGAGATGAGTTGAGTTGCCTTTTCGGTTCCCAAAGGTAGAATACCAAGTAAAGATTCTAGCACCTTACCTGCTTAAATGCTTCTCTGGTGGCCCTTTGTACACGATGACACAACTGTATTGGACTTGAGACTTTTTTCTTTCTCACTTCATGTATTATATGTATGTAGATTGACGATCATGAGTTGACTATTTAACATATGGAAATTTAGTCATTTGTTTTCTTCATAGTGGATGTGATGCAAGTATCAGCTAAATGATTTGAAGGCAGTCAACCTTGGTGGAATCCCACCAATGTGTTCATATTATGTAGGAAATACTCTTTTCAGAGCTTTTGTGATTTCAATACTTTTACTTTCGTAGATCACTAGGCCATAGAAAAGCCTTTTTCTTTACCTTGTTCTACAGTTAATCTATTTTTATCTCGTTTTGAACCAAAAAAATTCTTGTTGGTGGAGTAGCTTGCTACTTTCACAATGGTGTATCATCATTATGTTGTTGAACCAGATTGTTGCATCCCATGATAGATGAAACTGGTAGATGATTGTGTGGCAAATCAGAGCAATTTCTGATATATTTACCACTTTTAGTGTGGCCCTCCCTTTTGAGGTTCAACAGGTCAATGCTTGCAGCCAAATCATGGACCTTTTGTTATGAATTCTCATTGCGTGATTGCTGAAGTTTTCCGTTATCTTGGCTGTGGTAGTTGTAGTATGCCAATGGCCGCTCGTAGAAAAATAGTGAAATAGGAAAACTTAATAGTTGTCCTGATTAATTTTTTCAGCTGTGGCCTGCCCCCGTCTTGGGTATGGTACAAAAAAGTAGTTCTGTGCACGGTTCAGATGCCGCTCTATTCCTTACTTTCAACTGGTTACTCATTAGATTGTAATGTAGTTCATAGTAAGTTTGCAATAGGTGGAATATGTATGATGGTAGTTTGTACTACATGATCTCTTATCCTACCAAGCCATGGTGGAAATCTTAAGATAGTAAGTTTGCAATAGGTGGAATATTTATGATGGTAGTTTGTACTACGTGATCTCTTATCCTACCAAACCATGGAGGAATCCTTAAGGTGCTAAATATCCCAATGCTCCATTCAATTGAGACTGACTTGTTTGACTTCCCTTTGCAACCTTTAAAGAGATTCCTTTCCCTTCGAGTAGGTGTAAAGACAATTTGTTGGTTGATGACAAATTACATCTCATGTTCGGATGTATTTTATCTGTGACGTGCAACCTGTCAAAATAGTATCATTGCACATTGTGGAGTTTCACATCCTGAAATAATGCTGCCGAATTTCCCTTTTGTTGCTCAATGCTTTACTTTTGTTTACACTTAAGTTTATCTTGGAATTTTGAGGAATAATTCTGAAGTACTCCGTAACTTTGGCATGATAACAACACAGGACTTCAAAAGATTTTCCTGATATGCACACTCTTATTATGCACGCCTACAACTCGGATAGTGCTGATTCAACACTTGTGGAACATTTGGCCTTTCACAAAGCATTATGTGTTCTGATGGGATGGAACTATTTGACACCTCCTGATAACTCGAAGTCATATCTGATGTTATCTGCTGATGAAGCAACTGCAAACCGAGATGATCTAATTTTGTGGCCACCTTTGGTTATAATCCATAACACTATCACAGGAAAACGTGATGATGGGCGCATGGAGGGTTTGGGAAACAAGGCAATGGATAGTTACCTTAGAGGTAAAGCATCCATCTCTGTTTCTTATCATTTCCATCGTTTCATCAAGGGAATTTTCCTGCTTTCTGCACTATTTTTTTATAGGCGTATACCAATCATAGCTGCTTGCCACATGTAGAAGTTCTCCACCAAATCTATGTGGTCCTTTTTTCAGGACTATTACTTATACTTGCTTAATTTGTCTGACCCATACGATTAATTTACCATGCCGGTTTTAGCAGATGATCTGTGTTTAAGCATTGTCAATGGTCACTTAATCACCACTGTCTTGCACGCTAGTGGTCTCTGATGATTTATGAGTCTACTTTCAAGTGAGATTTCTGATAGTGTTCTGCGAGGGTGCCTCTTAGGCCAGGAATCATAGGATCTGAGGCAGTTTAGAATCTTAATTCTGTTAATCAGGTCTTGCAGTGGACTGTAAAAGCAAACTTGGTGGTTTGTACAATTAGGTTACCAGAGTTTATATCAGAACTTACGTGCTTTTGTTGGTTGGAGGATTTGTCCAGGAAATCGACAAGAAAGGCCATAGAGAGGGAGGGAGGGAAGGAATATCCTACCGTGTTTAGGGTGTTACATCATCCAGCTATTTATATCAGTGAGAATACTCAATGGCGTCGTAATTAACCTTTTATTTTATGAAAAAGCGTTTTAAACGTTCTGTAGATTTTGTCTCTCAGCGGTAATAGTTCAAATTGAATGAAACAGATTTCCTCGTTGGTTTCCTAATTTCCCTACTATTATAGAGGAAAATATTCCAGCACCTTCGTGGTGCCCTTCAAACGAATTGTATTGTCTGCGTTATCGAAACATTCTTTAACATGGAACGGTATCACAGTTGACCTCTTATTTCAGAAAAGCCCCTTGGCGATTCTTAAGATGTGCTCTGTATAAGAATTCTGTTACCTTTAAAAAAACTTGATTTTGGGGAATTGCCTGGGAGTCACTCCATTCCAATTGTCGTGCTAACTAGAACCAGAAGCAGCCAAATGTGTTGTCTATAGGCTGATATGCTCATGCATTTTGATGATATAGAATGTATATCTCATGCATTTTGATACCATTCTTGTGCTCAATCTTTTGTAACTACTTTGCATCTTCTGGATGCCTTGAATAGAATCAATTACTTCATCAAATATATATATATATATATATATATATATCCAGTCATATCACTATACTGGATCTGTAGTTCAGCAGCCAATTCATTTTTCAAAGAATAATGTAGATTGCATGGGACAAGTGCAGCATGCCTTTTGTGTTGCTAATTTGTATTTGGAGCGTGAAAAGCATTCTCTTTATACTAATTTTGTTCTTCATGCATTGCAATGACCATTGGCTTAGATCCTTGCTATTATTCAATATATTGAATTTGTAGTGCGACTTTAGGCATGTTACTTTTCAGTGAGATGTTTCTGGCATGTGACATGAACGGATGAACCTCCTTGGAGGACTAGTATAATCATTATATTCCCTCAAGTAACCAGTAGAATTCTATCTGAGAAACTCAGTAATATTTTTATATTTTAATTGTCTGTTTCTACCTGGTCGTCAACATGTATGAGATTGCAATTTGATTTAACTCTTTTCAATGGCTTGGACCTCAGTTTCCTGAAGTTCTTCTAAAGACTTCTACGGTTGAGGTGCATCTGATCTGGGTTTTCGCATCTTGTTCCTATTGAGGAACCTTTATTCATAGGACTGGTGCACAGCCTAGTTTTTTAGTGCCTTACAATGAATAACTTAGTTTGAATCTGTTCCTTAAGACGCCTCGATGAGAAGGCAGTTTGTCTTTTTGATGTTACCATTCCTCTACAAACTTGAGAACCTTTTGGTGTTCTAGACTTCTAGGGATTATTATTATTATTATTACGCTTTTACTGGTCATCGAGTATTGTTAACTATGGTTTTCTGTTGGAGGATTCATTGCCATGAATGCCTATTGCCAATGGTTTCATTCTTGGTTTCTTTATCAGTCCTCCTTCCATTTCCTTTGTCTATTTCACCTTCTCTGAAAGGAAAAGCTGAGAGGATAACTTAAGATTGAATTTTCCTGTCTATTTGTTATCATCAGTTTTTTATGTGGAACTGATCATAAGTCAGTGCTGTTCTGTTTTGCTTATTGCTTTTAGGATTATATCTTTCTTGGCACCTCGTATGCTCATTTTCCTTTTTTTTTTTTTTTTTTTTTTTTTATTTCTTCTTTTTGATAGTGGATTTGCCACCAATTTATGTATGCGGAACTGGTTATAAGGCACAATTGGTCATGCTTTCTCCAGGCTTGTTTTTAGCTCTACGTCACAGATCGCTTAACGTTTCTGTACTGCAATTGCCAATTTTGCTTTCAGGTATTGGATTTCACGGTGGCAAGGCAAAGGCCTTGTATAGCAGAGACGGTCATCTAGGTGTTACTCTGGTTAAATTTGCAAGCGACCAATCAGGTTTAATGGAAGCCATGCGGTTGGCTGAATATTTTGAGAAAGATAACCACGGGAGAAATGGTTGGGCTCGATTGCAGCCCTTGACTCTAGGTAAGGATGATGAGAACAATCCTGAGCTTTGCAAGTTTGATCATCGGACTGGAGAGAAGAAGAGAATCTTCTATGGTTATCTGGGTACTGTTAACGACTTAGAGAAGGTTGATTTCGACTTTAGAAAGAAGATTACTATTGCTAGCCTATTGGATTACAAGCCATCTGGTTAGAACAACTTCAATAGCCTTGCATTAAGATGTGCTCCAGTTGAGAATTTTACTCAATTCCCTACTCTAGATATTGTGGTTTTGTGTTACTTTTATTGCCCTTAGTAATCAGCGGTGGGCTTTTCTGGGATAACGGTAAAGCTAAGTCATAAGTGCCATGCATGTCTTTTTTCCCTTCTCTTGTAGTGACCATTGTTGGTGCAAGGTTAGCAGTTTGGGTGTCCAATGGACTCGCTTGATTAGTTTGTCTCGCTTCCTCGGTTTGAGGCTGGGTGTACCATTTGGGTGTGGATATGATCATGGTTCAAAAATTTGTTTCAAGGTTAAATTTAGTTATATGTTTCTGACTAGCGAAGAGTGAATGTCTACCTTTTGGTTCCCTTGCAGATAGTAGTAGTACGAAACTATGCCTCAAAAAATGTACCTGAATGCGAGGAATTCATTAATGCAGGCTAATTTTTTAGCCACTGTCACTAGATTGAAATGACAAATATCAAATTCTGCTCCGGTGTAGACAAAAATATCGTATGTGAGCTAGTAGATTTATGCTTTTGTCCTCTTCAGGTTCAGCAGCATTATCTTGTTCGTTATGTTTTGATGGTTTTCTTTTATTAATAAGTTAAGCTCATATTTTTGTGCTCGGAAGTTATCATGAGAAAGACAGGACCGAGTGTTACAAGTCGGGCAATGAGCAGTTATTCACGATACATGTGGTAATCACGCAAAGTAGATCCAATATGAAGATATAAAGCAAGAAGCATAGTATCAATTACAGCCTTGATTAACATCTAGTACCTTAAGATCTGTGTATCTAGTAGAGTTCCCTTTTAAAGGTAGCTGTGCAAGATATTTCATTGATCTTGTTTGAAAATTTTGTCGCGTGTAATGTTACTAAGATTTGACGTCCTTTTGAAGTTTATAAGACTCTTTTTCCCTAGGGTTTTGTCGAGGGGAATATTTTTCAGTCAAAAGTAAACTCAAGTGCCTTATCTCTCCTTACTTTAGTGGTCAAGAAGGAATCAATTCTTTGGTGGTGTTTTTGGCAGAGCTCGTTTTTATCTGCTGTTTATTCATTTATTTTTGAAATGCCATGTGAATAGGATACATGCTTAATGCAATCGGTTTCAACTTGTTGAGAATGGAGACTTTATTTAATGAAAGATTTGGTGGATGCTTAGGCTTATTAATCACTATAGGGAAAATGAACTTGCGTTTAGTGTTTTATCAAATCAATCAATTAACAATAAGACTCAGTCCATAGTATCACCTTGATTAAAGTTTTTACTGACATTCATCTGGCATTTTATCTTTTTTCGTTGAGACTAAATTGTTAGCTAAAAGATTCCTCGTCTATGTTGTCACGCAAAATTAATGGAAAGGATTAATTGCAGTTTCTGTTCTAGCTCTTAAAAGGTTTTCTGGTTGTAAAAACTAAGCACTTTAACGGAGAAAACTTTGATTGAGGACAAAATGAAATTTCTAAAATACAATAATTATCTGTGCTTAAAAGATTACATAATACATAAATTAGCCCTCAAATTTGATCTCAGCTTGTAAGTGTGCCCTTCAACTTTGGATGTGTCTTAAGTAGGCATTTCAACTTGTCTCCACTTTGTCAGTTGAACACTCCAGCTTACAAAATAATCATCTAGACACCTCAATTTACGTGTCATATCAGCATTTGTATTTACATGTTCAACTTTATATAAGTTAGCTGCCTACTTGTGCATACCCAAAATTGGAGGACATACCTGCCTGTTAAGGCTAAGTTTGAGGGTCTGTTATGTATTATGGCTTAAAAAGAAATGAGGGTACTCCAGGAATTGTGAAATGTATTATGGCTTAAAAAGAAATGAGGGTACTCCAGGAACTGTCCCAAAGCTACTTAGTTTAATCAAAAGAAATATTTAATATCTTAAACAGATACTAAAATTTAAATTTCGTGACAATGTTTTAATCATATAAGGTTAGAGACTCAACAACGCGAGTAAAAGGGAGAGAAGAAAAGAATGCTTGACAAAAAGTTCGAATTCACAAGACATTGGGTCAAAATGACAATACCAAAGAAATGAAGAACACAAACATCCAAATAGGAGATCGAAATTTGAAAAATAAGTTAGGCAGCTAGAAGAATGGTTGGTGGGTATCATTATTGTCCATGAGAATTATAAAAAGACGACAAAGGGTCAAGGTGAAGAAGCGTAATTAATTAAGGTTAAACACATGCACTTGTAATAATAATGCCCACATACTGAAATTAGAATATAATGGTATCTTTTCATCCTAAGATCCCATCAACTTTATACTATTTATTCAGTTATCCTAAAGGTAGATTAGACAGAGGACATTAGGCAGTGCGCATGCCTGTTCCATTCTGTTATCTTCTGCTTTCTTGTGTTCATTTCATATCATTCCACTCCACGTTGATACACGTACTATACGACCAAATAAAAGTACTGTATATCAGTATATGTGATAGGATGATTGGAACTCCTTCCTCTTTAACTAATTTAGGATCTGAGTCCAAAAATGAATACTCTCTTGATAAGAAAGGTTTTAACGAATAGTCTCTTGATAAGAAAGGTTTTAACGAATAGTCTCTTGATAAGAAAGGTTTTATACTCTATAATACGTCTTATGTGTGGCTGGCGTGAATGCAATTTAATCATACCAATAAATTTTGAATATTAAATGTCACAATAACAATAAAATAACACGCTAACCCAATAAGTTGTTGTCGGTTATATGAATTTTCATTCACGTATTATGAAAATTTATGATTAATTGGTTTTTCAAGCTGACTGTTAGTCTATCACAATCCTCATTCTTTATTGAGTTTGAGACTGACGATGTGACCTAGCGCACCCATAGAGGTCAAATGACGGATGCGTAAGAAAAAAGTATAAAGTGATTTTACTCTCTTTATTAGAAAAGTAAGGAGATCTGAATTATCTTGGTTGATACATTTATATATCATACCAGTAGTGTTAAAATAATTATAGATAAGTTAGTCCGATGAGGGAAATATCTTACCAAAGTTCAAAATTCAAATAGGTAAACGCTTAAAACTTTTCTCTATAGAGGACCATTTGGAGAAGAACTCCACTTGAAAAAAGTTGTTTCAACTTTGCATTGCGTGGAGTTTGTTATTGGAACTGACAAGGAAAGTTTTAAGCGGGATTGAAAATGTATTTAAGTGAAGTTATTTTACGCTCTTTGGATAATATTTGGTTAAAGTTAGAAAAACGTATTTAAAATTACAACAACAACAACAATATACCCAGTATAATCACATAAGGTGAGGTTTGGGGAGGAGAGAGTGTACGCAGACCTTATATCTACCTTAAAAGGTAGGGAGGTTGTTTCCGACAGACCCTCGGCTCAAGGGAAGGTGCCAAGATAGTAATAATAATAATAATAGGCAGTAATAGCAAAATACAATACGAAAAATGCAGTCAAAGAAAGAAAGAAACAACCAAGTTATAATAGAGATCTAAAAATAAGCAAAAGCACAAAGGTAATAATACTCCTAGAACGAAAAAGAAATCCTCGCTGCCCCGGCTAGCCCTCTACCCTGATAAAAGAAAAGAAAAAAGGTATTTAAAATAATAATTGAAAGAAAGAAAAATTAAAAGTGTTGAGTTTGAATATGAATTTTTGTTGGATAAATAAATTAACGTTTTTCTAAGTGAATACATTACTATACTTCTCAAATGAAATTTAATTGTGACTCCCTCTTTCAAATTAAAGGTGAAATAATGAATCAAATTGCAAAACAACCATTGCTTGCAAATAATGTTTCAACTTTGCTAAAATAGATTGGATTTTTTCTAATAAATTTATAAAAATTACTGTAATTATCTAAAAACAATTTTAACTTTCATAATTCGTTTTAGATAAAGAATTCATCCGGGCTTTTACCTCCCATAGTGTTAACGGGTTCTGCAGTGACTCTTACCTTGATTATTAATGGTAAGAATAAAATATAAGTAAAGAGAATTGAGCATTACCTTACTAATCCTAATGAAAATATGACAAATTAATTTATTTTGTACTTTAAATAATTTCTTTTTGCAGTTCCAACTTAAATGTTCTCCAAATGTGTGCGAATATTTTATAAGAATAATAAGCAACTCATAATGTTATTATCTTCTTATAAAAATGGGAATAGTACCATTCATTTATGCATGAAATGATTGTTTCAATATTTAAAACCTTATCTTTACATTTTGCAATAAATTGCTAGACAAACAAGTTGGGCTAAAGTTCGAATCTGACTGGAATGAACTGTACAAATACAACCGCCATAGAATATGAATGGGATATAAGTAATTTTTCATACTCCCTCCGTCAATTTTTACTTGTCACGTTTTGTTTCTCGGGAGTCAAACTGCATAAACTTTTATCAACATTTTAAGACGCATTTTTCCATCATATTAATATGAGAAAAATTGTAACTTATAGTATTTTTTATATAATTTTCGAACATCTAAAATTTTAATTTTAAAATATTGAATTAATATAAATTAATTTAGCTCCAAAGATTAATCAAGTTGACTCTCGAGAAGCGAAACGTGACAAGTAAAAGAGGACAGAAGAAGTACTTAATTAGAGATATTGATCACTTTGCGTCTTGAAAATAAACTCAATTTTTGTAAAAATGTTTCTATTTTTTTTATTTTGCACAATATAAAATTAAAATTAGTTATGCGAGACTTCTTTTTGTTTCATAAATTTATAAATTCAAAGGAGTTGGTCCTTGTGAGGAGGACTATTCTTTTGTTGTCAAAAGTGTTTATTCTCGTGGATTCAAAAGTGTAAGATTTGATTTCATTAACCTATAAGACGGAAAAAAACTCACATAATAAATGTTAATTGTGTATGATACAAAATAAAATTTTCCCATAAGGAGCAATTCTTTTGTTAAGATAAAAAACTTTAACATATCCTTTTAAATGAATTCGAATAGAAGAGCAGTAGGTATTTCAGCGTTGTCACACAAACCCAAACTTAACTGTAGAAACAGGGAAGTTAGGCACCCTATGGATATAGGTATTATAGGGTAAGTGGGATAGGATAAGAGTGTTTTGAAAGCCGGCAAATAACTTTACTTTATCCTGACTTACTCCTATCTATGCCTATGCTACCCATGTGAGATGGGCTCAGATTTTACTGGCCCCCACTTTCACCGACTCTCCCACTTGCCACTTTCTCAGGCTTTTTTTTCTTCTTTTCTTTCCTTATTATGCTTTTGCTTTTCTCTCCTCTTCTTCGGTTTCCGAGAAAATTCTCTCTTATTTTTCCCACTAACTATACAAACAGGTGTCATTCTCCTCCTTTACGACTCCACCTCACATGCCCCCATAGTAGCAGACTAGCAGTACATAGTGTAAATATCTTTAGTATCTTTGCTTCCATTGCTCACCATACGAAATCATGTCTCTTATCCTATCTACTTACTATAAGTACTAGTCCTGCAACACTTAAGATAAGACACTTTTGTTCATGTTTGTGTGATCTCTAGTAGTCATTTCCTTTCTTTTTTAGAATTCAAATATGTAGTCAGCCTCTTAAATTTTTCAAGATATTTCATTTAAATATTTGAACGAAGCATTATTTAATTGAATTTGAGGTTGATAAGTATATTTACAGAAAATGAGATATTTATATAGTTAAGTAATTAATTTAACTATTTAATAGATGAATGAAAATACGCGCAATATCTAATTAGAACACTTTATTAGGAATTGAGGTGTTCAATTAAAATAACTTTAATTCGAGTGTCTAAATAGAATATCCTTACAAATTTAAAAGACATACTATGTAATAAGCCTTCTTGTTAATTTATGTAAAGTAATGAATCTTGCCAACGCCAAATAAAAAGATCTCCATCCTTTTTAGTACCCGATGCGACGACTCTTTACCATTTATAACTACTATTTTTCATGAGAGTGGTGAATATATTTGAACTTATTCGTCGAACATTAGAGGTTATATAAAGATGGTCATTAATCAGAGATCTCGAATTTAAATCCTGAAAATTAGATTGTCTTTGATAGAAAATTCTTTGTCTCCAACTTCCGATACAAATTCAAATTAATTTGACTCCTATATCCTAATGAATTCCACATCCCAAATGGGAATTCACAAGTGTTTTGTCTTTATCTCTTTTTTAAATGAACAATAGTTGTTGAAAGACATTTTTAAAAATGTATAACTTATTTATTGGAGTAAAAATAGAATTGGAAAATTATTTACTAGTAATATCTTTTTGCTTTCATAAAGTGAAACTTATTCTGGATTGATATGCAGCTAAAAGCGGCATTAGTATCAGCTGATAAGACGATTATTCAACGTTGAAGCCTATATCTCATGTTGGAATTTCTTCAAAACTTTTCATATGGATATTTGCTCAAGTATTTGTTAATACCTTGAGAGAGTTTATAATAAAGTTAAATTTCAATATTTATCACAAATTCACAATGTTATAAAACTCCATAAATCTGTGTTTCGTCTTTGTCTCATAGTTGACAAGGGTGTGAAGAAAATTAAGTTGGATAAACACGTTGGAATTGGAATTTGTACACACTTGACTCCTACACTGTATACATCCTGGCAGTTGTCAAACCTTTGATGGAGATACAAAAATAAAATAAAAAAATATACAATCAATTCTTAAATGTAAATGAGACAGACAAATAACCAAATAAAATAACGAAAAGAAACAAAACAAAACGATAAGATTGTTACTTCTGAAACCCCATGAGTCATCATCCTTAAGAAACACTCCACCTAACCATTCCCCAGGCACGTGTGACGGTGTGAGTAATTTCGGGAAAAATAATGGTATAAAATTACTATCATAATTAATATTGTTAATGTAAATTATCTTTATCAGATCATTTTAATTATTATAACTGGTACTAACTTATCTTATTTTTTAGATTACGAACCCATCATTTTAAGAGAACTTACCCGTAATTAATTTTTAGGTGATGTATTAGTTTAAACAATCTTTTTACATTCAAGAATATAGAACTTAAAAAAATATATATATAGAACTTATTTATAATTTAATGATGCAAATTAAATTATAAATAAGTAGTCAGGACACATACAAATTTATTTTAATATTTACCTGTGAGTCGTCGGGACTTTAGTCTAATTATGAAGGTGTATGGCGTATACCATGAGTTCGAAAATTGCAGCAAATAAAAACAACATTTAAGTGGAGAGATAATAAAACGATCGATTATCCATCTAATTTTGAACGGTATGTTATCGCGCTAAAATTTTTTTTTTTTGCAAGTTCTCAACCTGAACTATCATCAATCGTAACACACCTCGAGATTAATGAATCAGTTATCACGTTGCTAAAGTTTATGGGTAAATTAAGCTACTATGAGCCTTTTAGCTATTGTATTCAAACACTTTATCTAGTCAGTTATGAGATGTGTTTTGATAAATATTTAGTGTTAATTTAACAGAATAATATAAATATTTAATAATTTAGGTAGGGGGAAAAAAAGAAAAAAAAAGAGAGAGAGATACTTTAAATGCGTCTTTGACCTTTATCTCATGTTCAATTGATTGTTATCCTACTGTACATAAAGATCAAGGATTTTCCCTCTGGTGAAAAATAGAAACTTCCATTCTCTCGTCCACGTCATCATCTCATCACTATTTCCCCTAACCTTAACTTTATCATCACCCACCAAACCCCAAACGAACTTTGTCCCCTTCCCCAATATTAAATTAATTCAACCATGGGCACCTTTTCTAAGGTCTATTTTACGTTTTATGTTCTTTTTTTCTTTTTCTTTTTAGTTCTCCTAAGAAAACATTAATTAAAAGTTTAATTTGACTCAATTAACGTTCTTTATTCTTTGATCTCATTTTGATACTATTTTTTTAAAAATCAAATTCTTGTTTCTCCACATATATTGACTAAGAGTGACAGTGGAAAGTAAACTACTACTTCCATCTCAATTTAAGTTTTTTAGTTTAAGTGTCATAAAATTTAAAAATCGGAAAAGGTCCAAAAATACCCCTGAACTATTGAAAAAGGCTCATAAATACCCTCCTTCCACCTTTTGGTCTAAAAATACCCTTCCATCCACCTTTTAGGTCTAACAATACCCTTAAGGTTTGTTTTTGGCTCAAATATACCCCTCAAACTAACAAGTTAAAATTAACTCTTTTAAAAAGCCAAATGGCAATTTGTAATTGGTCAATAATAAAATTCCGTAATTTAAAAAAAAAATCCAAATTTAAAAAAAAAATCCAAATTTAAAAAAAAATTGCCAATAATAAATTTCCAGTAATTTAAAATTCCAGATTTAAAAAAAAAATTGTCAATAATAAAATTCCGTAATTTACATATTTGTTTTAAAAAAATTGTGTGGAAACTTAAAAATTAAAAACTAAAAAATTTAAAAATATGAACGAAACTGTTTTTATTTTTTTTTGCATTTCGTGAATTAATCAACGAAATATGTTTTTTTTTGCATTTCGTGAATAAAAAAACGAAATAGGAAATTATAATTTTTTTTGCATTTCGTGTATTAAAAAACGAAATAGGATAAAAAAAAAATTCGTTCATATAAAAACGAAATAGGATAATTTTTTTTTTCGTTCATATAAAAACGAAATTGGAAAATTGGACAAAATATATTTTCCAATTTTGTTTTTATATGAACAAAATTATTTTTTTTTATCCTATTTCATTTTTCAATACACGAAATGCAAAAAAAAAATTATAATTTCCTATTTCATTTTTTTATTCACGAAATGCAAAAAAAAAAATTCGTTGATTAATTCACGAAATGCAAAAAAAAAAAACAGTTTTGTTCATATTTTTTAATTTTTAAATTAAATAATATATGTGTCCAATCACAAAATGCCATTTGGCTTTTTAAAAGAGTTAACTTTAACTTTGTTAGTTTGAGGGGTATATTTGAGCCAAAAACAAACCTTAAGGGTATTTTTAGACCAAAAGGTGGAAGGAGGGTATTTATGAGCCTTTTTCAATAGTTCAGGGGTATTTTTGAACCTTTTCCGTTTAAAAATTAAAGGAAGACTTTTGAAATTTTCGTCTTAAATTAACAATGTGTGTAGTCCGTTAAATGATTTTAAACTTGTCATATAAAATGTTGGAACGGTAAAACTTAATATAGCAAATGATACATTTTTTAGGACAAACCGAAAAGGATAGTACTATAGTTAAAATGAGACGGAGGGAATAACAATTAATTATTTTTTTTGATTTTTTACAATGATACTAAATATTTTTAACCTGTTATTTTTAGTAACCACAACAAGTAAAATGAATGAAAGATAGTACTCCCGACTTCCCATATTAATTGTCCACACTGCTATAAATATTTGTCTCAAAATACTTGTCCATTTGCAAAATTAAGATAAAATTAAGTAAGTTTTTCCTACTTTGAACTTAACATTAATTGTTTTATTAAGTAACCAATATTGATTAGAATGTAATTAATTGAAGAGAAATAAAAGTAATTTACCACGATGCTCATATTAATTGGTGTATAATATTAGTAGACTTGAAAAATAATTTGAAATGAGCAATTAATAATATGGGTAAACAGGAAAAAAAATTATCTTCCCTTGATATGCTAAAAGTGACAAGTGAAAATAAAAATATATTTTTAGAATATTGCATAAGTAAAAGTGAACAGAGGGAGTAGTAAAAGCCCGTTTGGATTAGCTTAAAAAATGACTTTTAAGCATAAATAATTAAAATACTTTTTAAGTGCTAAAAGTTATTTTGTAAATAAACAGTTACGTGTTTAGATAAAAGTGTTGAAGTTGAAAATAAATTGTTGAAAGAGAAAGATGATAGTTTAGGATTTTTAATAGTGAGGATAATATTGAAATTAGAAGAAAGTATAAGAGATAAAAAAGTAAAGACGTTGGTCAAATTAAAATAACTTTTAACCCAAACAAAAAAATGTTGAGGTCCCCACCTTCTTGTTTTTAGTTTATTTTAAACATTTTTTATTTTATTTTATCAAACATTCTGAAAAAGTTAAAAATAACTTATAAGCTAATCCATTTAAACAAGCTCTAAAAACACGCTTTTATTTTATTTATAATTTTTTAAAGTGGACCAAGTAATATGGGACAAAAGCACCCAACCTGTTTCCCTTAACCTTAAACTTTATGAATCATCAGCCACCAAACCCCAAAACTTTGTCCCCTTCCCCCAAATTCCCCAATTCCCCTCTCAAATTAGGGTTTCCAATTTCCTCTCCACCAAAATTATGGGTTCTCTCGCCGATCCGGGCGAACTGGACTCGGTGTCACCACCACCGAGTTTCGATGAGTTCCAACGACAAACATCCTTAATGACAAGTTGCACACTTTTATGGAAAGAACTCTCTGATCACTTCACTTCACTTGAACAAGACATCCTTAAAAAATCCGAATCTTTAAAGTCCAAAATCCAAACCCTAGATTCCCAAACCAAACAATCTCTCCAAGTTCTGGAACATCGTGAGACTTCAATGAATGAAACCCTCTCAATTGCTTTACAAAAAGTTGTTGAAAACAAGAAAGCTGCAATTTTAGCCTTAAATGATGGTTTAGAACAACCTGAAGTGGATGACAGTAATGGGTTGTTGTTAAAATTGAAGAGTTTTTGTGTTAAGATGGATTCAACAAGTTTTTGGAAGTTCTTGATTGTGAAAAAGAAAGATTTGGATTCTTTAAGGGTTGAAATACCTAAAGCTTTAGAAGAATGTGTGGATCCACCAAGATTTGTGTTGGAAACAATATCATCAGTGTTTCCAGAGGATAAAAGGGAAAATGAGAGGAATAATGATTTGGGGTGGGCTTGTGTGTTGATGTTGGAGTCATTGATACCAGTTATGATGGATCCTGTATTGGGTAATGAGAGGAAATTGGTGACACCAAGTGTGAAAGATAAGGCTAATGAGATAGCTGAGATATGGAAGAAGAGTTTGGATGAAAGAGGTGGGATTGAGAATGTTAAGACACCTGATGTGCATACTTTCTTGCAACATTTGGTCACTTTTGGTGTTGTGAAAGATGAGGATTTTGATTTGTATAGGAAACTTGTTGTTGGCTCTGCTTGGAGGAAACAGATGCCTAAATTGGCTATATCTCTTGGTCTTGGTGATAAAATGCCTGGTAAATTCTTGTGTTATGTTATACTATGTTGTTTATGTTGTTGTTTTGGGTTTGAAAAATAGGAGTAATATGTCTTCCATGGTCTTATGTTTTGCTGAAATGGATAAGTAGCTTGGAAGTAAGACAGTAAATTCTTGTTATTGTTGATCTGTTCTGATTTCTGGGGAATTTAAGTGTGCTTATGAGTAGGTTTGAAGTTGAAAAAGGTCTGGTTAATTTGGAAATTTAGCTTCTTAGTAGCTTTGAATTGAGTGACCATGTAGTGGGATATTATCATTTACCTTTTTGTTCTTTCATTTCCTGAGTTAGAGTTCGTTATGGGATGTTTTCTTGAAGCTTCATACTGGTATCGACTTTTGGTATTAGTAAATCTCACTATATAAGGGCCATTATTAGACAAGAGAAGTCGGTCTTTGCAAGGGAAATATTGTACTGCTGCTTGTTTGAATGGCAGAGCAGCTTCTGAGGGTGTCTCCTAGCTAAGTCATGGGATAAATGGTCTTTTGTTTTATGTTAATAATTTTTTTACCCGTTTTTGTGCTAATACGTTTTGCTAAACTGTTGTAATTTGAGAGCATTCTGCTTGTGTGGTGGACTTCACTGTGAACTGTATGAGATAGATCTTATCTTCAATATTAATGAGAGTCCCATTTGGTATTTAGTTGTCCCGTCCTGGCTGGCCATCTCCTTGTCTTGGAACTTCAATTGATGTGTTTGTGTTTGAGTTTGAATTCTGTATTTTCAAAATAAACATCTAAAACAAGTGAAGCTGTCTTAGCAGAGTTCACCTAGTGCTTTGAGGTCTCTCTTAAGTGACATGTTGTTAAAGGGAGTTGCGTTCTTGCCATGCTGAGTTTGAAATTTTTTAGCATTAAGACTTCAAAGCCTACTTATCCAGCTTCTTCTCCTTTGTCCTTCATTGCATTGTAAAAACATGCTTTCCTTTGCTGCTTCTGTGGAAGCACAGTGTCTATTCTTTTGGAAATTGGTAGGATAGATAGCCATTTGTTAAGTAGCCATTTGTTCTTTGGACTAGTTGATCTATTAGATTGGTTACAACGTTGGTTGCTTTTTTGATAATGTGTGCAGTTGTCGTGTCCTAGAACAGTATGCTACTTGAGTTAAATGCTTTAGTTTGCTTCACCATATTGAAAGTGCTTTTTAATTAGATGAATTTGGTTTGGTTTCTTATTGTGGAATCTTTAGAAACAAAATATATCTTTTGGATTGAGGCGTAGGTGATGAAAATGAACTGTGAAATGAGGCGAAGCAAAGAGGTGCTAGACTAGTCTCATGAGTTAAGGTTCTTTCTGTAGTTCTTTTTGTAAAGTATGGTGCATGAAATATTATTCCGTAGTCCTCCCTTTTTTGTATTAGACTGTGAAAGGAACACAATGAGAACATGTTGACAGCGGGATCTAAATCTAACCTTTCTGGGTTAATAATTTGTTGCTCATGTCCTTGAAACCTGCTTTTGGGATATCCAGTGCATCTCTCTTTTCTCTGATCTAGCTGCTTTCATATTTGTATGTCATCTTAATGGTTTTTGTTTGGCTGTAGGTATGTGTGGCTTACGGATTGTCACCGTACCTTATATATGCTTACAGTTTTCATTTTTGTCTATATTTCTCTAAGAAATGATTCTTGATATGTAATCTTCTGTTATTTTGTATGCAGAAATGATTGAAGAATTAATCAGCCGGGGACAGCAAGTTGATGCTGTACATTTCACTTATGAAGTTGGACTTGCAGATAAGTTCCCTCCTGTTCCCCTTCTGAAAGCTTTTCTAAAGGATGCGAAAAAAGCTGCTGCGGCAATACTGGAAGATCCAAATAATTCCGGGCGAGCTGCGGTATCATCCAATTCCTTTTCTCCTGTTCTTTATATCACTTCTAGCTTTACTGCATCTTGTTCAAAACTATTTTCCAGATTGTCTTGTCCTACAATAGTGGTAGTTGGCTATGTTTGTCTCTGTCTCTTTCTGCTATTCTCTCCCTGTCAACGATGCCATCAGGTTCAGTGATGGTGTTTTTTTTTAAAAAAAATAATAATTTGGTCCGCAGCTTCGCCAAGTTTTGCATGCTTCTGTTTGTGCTTGTTGAGACTAGAGGGTCTAGACATAGTCAGTCAAGTGTTGCCTAAGTGGTCGACATAATAATGGGAGAGATCTTAGCTTCTCTCGCACCATGTCTGTCCTGATATGCGACACATTAGATGCCATTGAGCTCTAAGCTCAAAGGTTGTTATGAAACTTTAATGCTGTTATGGTGTATGCCGTCCAGTACATTAAGTTTATTGCGACAAAAGAAGCATGAGGGTTATCTATAGAATGATAAGACACTATTTGTTATTCTAAATTACTTATTGCTTTTGCATGTTTAACAGCACTTTGCTGCCAAAAAAGAGCAATCGGCAATTCGTTCTGTTCTCAAGTGCATTGAAGAATACAAGCTTGAAGCTGAATTTCCACCAGACAACCTTAAGAAGCAACTTGAGCAGTTGGAGAAGCCGAGGAATAATGAGAAAAAGAGGTCACCAGCTGCTGTACCAGCAAATAAAAGAACGAGAGCGAGTAATAATGGTCCTATGCCTCCTGCTAAAGCAGGCCGTTCAACAAATGCCTATGTCTCATCTTTCCCTATTAGGTCTCCACCACACACCCAATACCCCGCTGCAGTTCCAGCATTTGTTAGGTCTCCACAACACACCCAATACCCCGCTGCGGTTCCAGCATATGCGGCCCCACCAGCCATCTACGGTAGCCGGAGCCCACCTTATCCTTACTCCCCAGAAGCTGCTCCATATCCAGGCACACCAGTGAACTACTCTCCATACGGAGGCTATGGCAATGGTATGGCCCCAGCTTACCAGCAAGCGTACTACCGATAGACATAACATGCTTCTAAACTGGTGACAACTGATATGATGACCCAATCTAAATTTCTTTTTATATGGCTTGTAATCAGTAATCACTAACCTTTAATGGTAGCTTTATGTGTGTGTTAATTCCTAATTCTGACTTTTATCCTGCTTTCTTGCTACGCAAAACAGCAGGTTGTATTTCTGATGTTAATTGAATGTGTAGTATTAGGTGGTTGTGAAAAGTAATCAATATGCTTAACAAATGACTATAAGGTAATAGCCGATGATGCTGAATTTATGCTGCGTCCTAAGGTTATTTATAGATGACATGAGATCGGTTGTTTGCAATTGTGCGTCGTTCTTTTGATCCGAGCAGTTGCATCATCGCTGTCCGATTATAATGTCCGATAACAAATAGTTTTGAGGTCTTGTCCTGTTAGTACATAGTTTCTCTGGTTGATAGATTGGTTTGTTTCTCTGGTGGATTGGTTTGTTATTGCCTTCTTTATTTGTTTTTTCAAGCTGATTTGCTAGTTGCCTTTCGAATCTTCAAAATCTATCTTGAACGCTATCCTGGATTGTAGCGTTTGTGAACTTTGTTTGATCATTGGTTACTCAGTTGATTAGTTTGATGTCCAACTCTAATGATTAGGTTGGTCTCTGCATTCCCATCGTAATTGCTTCGTTAGGGCAGAGTCGGACCCAGGATTTGAAGGCGACGGGGCACCACTAAAAGCAGATGCATGTTGGTCGAAGAGATGTTACGCAACACCGTTTTAAAATTTTACAAAAACACCCATAAAATCAATGTACTAGCGTTTAAATACTAATTAAATGGTACATCTGCATGAAATTCGTTCTAAGGACCGGTGTTTTGGGCACCCTTTTGCATGCGATAGGTTTCTGTTCGAAACCTACCAACAACGCCTTCTTTTTATGCATTTTTTCAATTATCAACAAAAACGAAAATGCAAAAAATGTAGGCTGCAGCCTAGATTCTAACTCCGGGTTGGGCAGTCGAGAACAAGGACCTAAGGGCACGCTGACCAAATGGACCACTCAAGCAGATACGTTTTGAGGGATTTTTTTAAATATATGATAGATATTAAAGGTATATACACACATATATATAGAGTTTTTTTCGAAATTATCAGGGCACGTGTCATCTCTCGTAATACGCTAGGTTTGCACTTGTGTTGGAGTATATGGACAGTTAACTGTTATTTTTTTAAATATATGATAGATATTAAAGGTATATACACACATATATATAGAGTTTTTTTCGAAATTATCAGGGCACGTGTCATCTCTCGTAATACGCTAGGTTTGCACTTGTGTTGGAGTATATGGATAGTTAACTGTTATACGCAGCAAGTCATAAAATTGATCTCTACCATGAAAAATGAGGAGCATAATATGGGATGAAGAAATGAAGTGTTTTTCAGCCACTTCTGGGTGATATTCCATTGTTCTAGACAAAGATCATCGTTGATCCGTTGGTGATTAAGAGCAATTTCGAGCCATAAGGAGTAATTTTGATATTTTCCTAGCTATATAATGTTGCCTCTTTGGTGATTTAAGGACAGTTTCGAGTTAAAAGTTATATCGCGAGAGTATGGATGAGTCAAACCTCTAATTGAGGGCAATTTTTGTTTTTTGTTTTTTGTTTTTGTGAAGTACCATGAGCAAATCTGGACCTTATTGCAATATAAAAAAACAGTGATTAAACAAAGGACAAATGGCCACACTAAAATGCAGGTTTAGTTTTCCTTCTCACTTTACGTAAACACGAATGCAAACAAAATATCATTTTACCTACAACCACTCATAATAGCGATCCATATAATATATTCCAGTGGTAGTATTATATTGTTCCAAATAAAAATCATCTGCCCTCACCTCCCATTTACAATAATCTAGTAAATTCAAATTTAAAAGATTTATCCTTTGCACCCCACCAAAAATGACAATTTTACAGAGCTTAATCAGTAAGTGTCTCGCAATACCACCAACTGAGTCTTCATCTACTGCAAGATTTCGATTTCCAAGTTCTTCATTCTTCGAAGCACAGTGAATTTGCAGTTGTGGGGAATTAGGAGAAAGTTTGTTGATAATATTTACCTGATATTTATCTGAAAAGGCACATCTTTTTGCTAGTGAAAGGTCAAGGGGTGTGATTAATAACAAGGAGAAGATGTTGATGATGGAGAGAGCCATATAGGAGAAGATAAGTATCGAAAATGAAAGGGGAGAGAGGGGTTCCGGTGTTTTATACAAAGAAAATCTCAGTTTGGTTAGGTCCACAAAATCTTGATTTGGATTGCAACAATTTGCACTTTTCTGATGTTATTAAATCACTCTTAAAGAACTTGCTCTTTTTATATTTAGAACTTGTGAATTTGTCTATGTTTCGCGCGGTCATAAAGGATACTAATAATTTATTAAATGTAATATAATATAACATAAATAGAAGAGGTATTTATAATTTATACAAATGATATATACTCAAAAATATAAAGCACTTTCAATAATATAGTGGCAATTTTCATACTTAATATTACATGTTAGAAGTTGTCTATGAAAGCGTACAGATGGCTCGACTTTTATAATTGGACTATATTTATAAAGTTGATATGTATTTCTCAATCGATTATCTCCTTGTTTCGTAAAATATTGAAGTTTGAAGATAATTTATGCCATTTTTCATATACATAATAATGTCTTTAACTAATACATATTTCAATATATTCCTATCTAAGTAAGCATTTTTAAATATTTTTTGAGTTTTTTCCTTACATAAAAAAGAATATAAAATAGAAAAATACAAAAAGAAAAAAAAATTACACCTGCTTGACCATTTCTATATAAACACGCAGACATTCAATTGATTCCATAGGAGAAAACATTTAATTAGTAATTAGCAGACTTCCCACAAATTAATCATAAGTTACTATTTTGAATCAGAAGAAATTATAGACTTACAACAATCATAAATTCATATAAAAGTTAAACTAAAGAGGAATCATAGAAAAAACATACGAAAAAAATAAAGAAGAAAATATACACACATCATTCTTATGAACTTAATCATTAAAAAATAGAAGGAAAATAAAAATAAAGAATCAACGCATAATTTTTCGAGCTCTTGTCGACATTCACTTCCACAAGCAAATGACCATTAATCAAAAGCTTTCTTTTTCTCCAAGCCAAAGTAAAACATGAACCTATTAATGCAATAAATATAACAAAATTACTACTTCAAATATGAAATGAAAGGATAAGTTTGGATAGGGAAATATATGAATTTACGATAGCTAATGCTCAAGAAGGATAACGATATGATCATTTTTTTTTTGCAATAAAGTCTTACAACCCCTCTACTTATGTACAGGGCTACAATATGAAAACACCAAATATGTCTTTGAACATGGTTATTAGTCATTTAGAGGTTCTGATAATAAAAAGATATGTGCTGATAAAGACCATTGACGAATACAATTGCGCAAAACTACTCTGCAATATATGTATATATATTTATCAGAAAACTCGTTCCCCTTTGCGCACCTGCATGCTCCAAATATTCTTATTCTGCTTCTATCTTCAACTCTTCTTGATCCTCCAAAACCTTGGTCATTCTCTGAAACTGTAAAAACTCCAAAAAAAAAAAAAAAAAAAAAAAAAAAAAAAACAGTGGGAAACATGAAGATCTTAAAAGCAAACCTTTTCCAAAACACTACCACAACCATAACTTGTCCGTTCTTAATTTTTCTTTTTTAAATTCCCTTTTCACTACTTATTTTTCTCTGGTAATAGAGAAGTACTCCCTCCGTTCTAATTTAAGTTAGTTTGACTGGACACAAAATTTAAAAAGTAAATTTTAAATCTTGTGGTCTTAGATTAAAGATGTGTGAAGTGTACTAAAATGTCTTTTGAATCTTGTAGTTTTAGGCCTCATTTGTTTTCATTAAGATTAAGACGTCTAAATCTGAATGCACATCTGAATCATTAAGATGTTGTCTCTAGGTCTGAACACTGAATGATTAAGACTGTTTGTTTTTCAATATCTGAATATGCATAATGTATTTATTTAAACATAATAAATATACAATTCAAATTAAAAAGTAACTAAATAGTAGAAAATAAATACAAATTTAATTTTAAAAAAATTATTTGATAAAAAAAATGAAATATTTATGCTCACTAGTAATAGTGGAGATGTTTTGTAGTCGTGGTGGGTGGTGAGTGGTGTTGGAGAGGTGAGTGGGTGAGTGGGGGTGGGTGGTGTGGGGTAGGGGTTGATGGTGGGGTTGGTGGGGAATGGGGGTAGGGTTGGTGGTGGGAAGTGGAGGTAGTGGGGAGTGAGGGTGGGTGGTGTAGGGTGGGATTAGGGTTGGTGGTGGGGTGGGGGTGGTGGGGAGTGGAGGGGTGGGTGGGTGGTGGGGTAGGGTTGGAGTGGAGAGTTGGTGGGGGTGGGGTTGAGGCGGAGGGTTGGGCGTTGGGGTTGGAGCTGGTGATAAAAAAGTTCCATACAAAACATCTCTTAATGATATTAAGACTTAGTTCAAGATCTTAATGATTAAGACCTATTCAGACCCAATAAGCGTTTAGATCTTAATGCAAACAAATGTACTTAATGGCTTAAGGTCTGAACCATTCAGATTCAGACCTTCAATAAGTGCAAACAAATGAGGCCTTAAACTTGCCATGTAAGATGTTTGAATTGTCAACTTACTGAATATACAAAGAGACACTCTTTTTGGCATAGACCAAAAAGGAAAGTATGATACTTAATTAGGATGGAGGGAGTAGCATTTTATCACTGTCGCCAACTGCGATCATACTAATCAAATAGAAAATAGTCAAAGACTTTTTGAGAAAGATGAGATGGAAAAAAATATTGACATGCTCTGTGTGTATATATATAAATATATATATAAGTATTACTCCCTCTATCCAAAATAAATAAATTTCTCTGTATATATATGTATATAAGTATTACTCCCTCTATCCAAAATAAATAAATTTCTAGCACTTTTAGGTCACCTTCACACTTCTGTGGATCCGCTCCATTAGAGTAGTGTCCAGTATCAATAATATTTGTTTATCTTAGTTAGTTGCCTTTTGAATCTTCAAATTCTTTCTTGAACAATATCCTCAAATGTAGTGTTTGTGAATTTTATGTTCGTATCATTTCTGACTTAGTTACTTGGTTAGTTTGATCATTTCCATCTTGACAACCTTGTTAGTGTATGGACTGTTATTTCTACGTCTCTGGGGCAGTGATATACTTGGTAAGTTTGAAATATGGGTTCTATACTGTAAGTCCGGAGGATTATCTCGGATTTGTAATGATGTTGAGTCTTGTGTATGGTAGTAATCAAGAAGCTTTTATGAACTTGCATGCTTAATTGATCATATTCTAGAATGGGCGCATCATGAGGTTGTGAGATGTCTTCTTGTTCGAATTAGTTGGTACTGGGGAATGTTAGAAAAAGTGTAGGAAGGAGTTAAAAGAAGTGAAAAGTCTGGCCCACATGAATTAGTTGGTACCAGAAATATTTAAAAAATGAATGGAAGTAGTAAGTTAGAAGTAAAAAGGATTGACAGTTTGACACAATGAAAAGTAAAAGTGTAAAAGTGTAAAAGTAAAAAGTGTAGTGATCACATTCTGGATTAGGGGAAATGAATGAAAGAGCAAGTATGTGTATGTGAGTATCACACATGACACAACTCTATACTAAAGTTTGTACAAAATAGTCCGCCATTTTTGCAATCATCACCATCAACCACTACTGTATTGCTAACAACTTCCACTGCAAGCAATAAACTACCTTCACCAAGACCACAACCGTCCACATCCTCCATTGCATAATCATATCACTAGCAGACGAGCACTATCACCAGCCTCTCCATCAACCACGACCACCACCAATTTGTTGTCTCACCTATCATGGCCAGTTGCTATTACAACTAGCTTTTCAAGTATATTAATCATTAATTTATGTTTGTTATTTTCAAATAATCATAAATTAGACGCATTAAGAAACTAAAAACAGTTCTAATACCCAAAATTCCAAATAAATCGAAGAGCACACACGGAAGAGGTAAAATGCTTAAATGTAATTCATTGATTTAATGCCGAGCTGATGTAGTGTTCATTGACAGTGAATAAACTCGTGGTAAAATTTGACATTCACAGGAATATTAAGTGAACAACGTCTTGATCATTTGGGCAAGTACAATTTACTTAGAGCAAATAAGTGATTGCACAAAAAAATTGCAAGTGTACTTAATGAGGTTTGAAAAAATAAAGAGGAGCCTAGTATAAATTTTTGGCAAACTTAGAGACCTAACTACCTTCTATGAGGATCTTACCATTAGTAGCTATCATTTTTCAAATTACAATTCGTAGCTTACTTTTAAGTAAAAGCTGTGTATTTTGTGTATTCGTGTGTATTTGGGGAGTACAAAAAAATTGCAAGTGTACTTAATGAGATTTGAAAAAATAAAGAGGAGCCTAGTATAAATTTTTGGCAAACTTAGAGACCTAACTACCTTCTACGAGGATCTTACCATTAGTAGCTATCATTTTTCAAATTACTATTCGTAGCTTACTTTTAAGCAAAAGCTGTGTATTTGTGTATTCGTGTGTATTTGGGGAGTTACCATTAGTAGCTATCATTTTCCAAATTACAATTCGTAGCTTACTTTTAAGCAAAAGCTGTGTATTTTGCGTGTATTTTGTGTATTCGTGTGTATTTGGGCGAGACTCTCCCCTTGCTTACCAAGGTTCGAACCCAACCAACAACATTACTTTTCTTACATATTTCTCAAATACATATGAGATACAATATGAGCCAAATACATATGGCGAAATACACTCAAAATGTTGTTGCCTTGGTTCGAACCTGAGCGGGCAGGGTGTGAGCCTCGCACAATAACCACTTTAGCCACTCCAACTTTATATATTTTGGTGTAGCTACGAATGGTAATTTACAAAATCACTATAGCTACTAAAAATAAATAAATTAAAAGGTAGTTATTATCAATAATTATCTCTTAGAAGAAGCTACACCAAATAAAAATTCTTAAATTGTTTCCTGTGGACTCGCAAAGCATCTGAACCTTAGAGATGGATTGGACTCCTAAATCTGCTCAAATTTTGTTATTGGGCTTTTTTTATCTTCACCATTTCATGGACATTTTTTTGTGGGGATTGTCCTTCAAAGGCACTGGTCTTTAATTTTTGTCCCTCAAATGGGTGGTCTTTAATTTTTTTCTTTCGCCTAGTATTCTGAGGTTCTGGGTTCGAATCCCAGCTCAGTAACAGAAAAAAAAATGGAATTTCGCAAGGCAAAAGTTTAGATTCGCTAGGCAGAGTTTTGCATGCAAAGTTCAAAACTTTGCCTGAGGCCTAACTTTGCAATGAAACTCTGCCTTGTGATTTTTTTTAACTGAGCCGGGGTTCTAACCGAAATCTCATGGTATTAGGCGAAGGGTAAAAATTAAAGACCACCAATTTGAGGGGCAAAAATTAAAGACCAGTGCCTTTGAAGGGTAATCGTGCAAATGACCCTTTTATGGATAGCAGTAAGGTTTCCTTGAAAGATTGAGCTTGTGGATAATTCGAATTGGAAAGGCTGAGGCTTGTGAAGGTAATGCAAAAGGGTAATTGGATTTTTTCCGAGCTCAGTCGATTCTTGAAATTGTCGAGAATTGAATGCTTATCTTATTATTACCGAAAAGGAGAAAGATTTTTTTTTCCTTATAAATGTCGAGGTTGCAATTAAGAAAAAGTTTGTGCCTTGATTTTTTTATTTTTATTTTTAAAAAGGGTCAAAAATGCTTCTTTACTTTGGAAAAAGGGCTAAAAATATCATCTATTGTAAATTTGGATTAAAAATACCCCTCCCGTCATTAAAGTTTTCAAATATATCCCTGTCTTAATGGAAATTCCAACATAACTCGATTTTATTTTTAAACCCGCTCCATTTAAACCCGACCGAACTAAATAAAAAACTCATATGGGTTACCCGCTCCTGTGCCTAGTGGCTCCAGATGTAGGACTCGGGAACAAGTTGGTCGCATATGAGTTTTTTAGGTAGTTGAGTCGGGTTTAAATGGAGCAGGTTTAACAAATGAAATCGGGTTATTTTGGGGGATTTGGGGATTTCCATTTAGATAGGGGTAGATTTGAAAACTTTAATGACGGGAGGGGTATTTTTGACTCAAATTTGTAACGAATGATATTTTTAGCCCTTTTTCCCAAAATAGAGGGGCATTTTTGACTCTTTTCCTTCCTTTTTTTTTTTTTTTTTCTTTTCAAAATTAAAAAGCAAATTACATTAGCAAGCTACACGAGCCATCCGTAGTCACTGTACTATGAGGCGAATTCAAAGGAGGCAGTTTATATGAAGTTAAGGCTATTTTAAGTGACTTTCGATAACAAAAGTTATCTAATAACTTTCGATACTTAGAAAGTTAAATGACTTTGTTACCGAAAATTACTTATTAGATTTTGCTGCAACAAAGTAAATTTGATTGATTATACGTGAAATTACTCTTAATTTTATCTATATATAAGGTAGGTTAGTCCGATTTTTGGTGTGTGTTTAAATTCAAACTAATTTATTACCAAGTAAGATTTATTGTTGTATGAGGTATACTTGTGGGACAGACGTTAGATTTTTAGAAAGTATATACAAACTTACGTACATACTAATTAGTAGTCGTATTGCTTACCAGTATTAATATTTCGATAAGAATTTACCAGCATTCGATATTTGCATCAACCAAATGAAGATATGACGAGTGTCTTCATATACTCTTATAATTAAACATTAATATGTATTTTCACCTTTAATTTATGACTCTTAATTACTTCTATGCTTGGCGGAATCAGCATTGTCCAAGGGATTAGGGATGTCATTCTTACTTGAAAAATTACACAGTGTAAAGAGGTAATTTCTTTTTTTGGTATATCTATGTTGTATTCATTTGGCGTCTTCGTGTGCTTATTTCATTAAATTTTCATTTTTCTTTTTAAAAATTCTAACTCTTGCACTACTTCTATAAGTATTATCAAATCCTAATATTCATAATTATTAATTCAGGTGAGACATACATATCTGTACTCGTATAGAAGTATTTTAGGAGGATAATTGCTTTTATATTTCTCATGATCATTAGCTATTGTTCAATGTATTTTCGAGAGAGATATATCACACTGTTGGAAAAAAGGAGATATTCTTCACTGCGATATTAAAAAAGAATTTAGTTATTGTTATAAAACAATAAAGCAAGAAGAAAAACATTGTAGAGAAGAGAGGAGAATTCTTTATTTCTCTTGAGACATATAAATACAATGAAGGAAACATCTCTATTTATAGTAGAAAACTGACTTGGTCCCAAACCCTAATTTCTCTCTTGAAGATAGACATCCATAATAAATGATATTTATCTATAACATGATAGACTTCCTTAAAAAATAATATTTATCTATAACACTACCCCTTGGATGTCTATTTGATAGATAATATGCCTCATTAAAACCTTACTAGAAAAAATCCAGTGAGAAAAATTCAAGAAAAAAGAGTACACATTTATAATAATAAGCATTTTGGCTGCCTCATTAAAAACCTTACCAGAAAAATCCAATTGGGACAAAATCTTGGTTAAGGGAAAAATGGTACAACGCGTATTAACTCCCCCAGATGAGAACATAAATCCAAAACTTGAATCTTCGCATTCCAATCTCGTGCATCATCTTCTCGAAAGTTGTTGTTGGTAGAGACTTGGGGAACAAATCAACCACATTATCACTTGAACGAATCTGTTGCACGTTGAGATCATCATTCTTTGGAGATCGTGTGTGAAGAACAACTTTGGTGAAATCTTTGTTCTATCTCCTTATATGAATCCTCCCTTTAGTTGGGCTATGTATGCTGCTGCATCTTCAGTCTTTGGATAAAGTTGCATCAGCGTATAACAAGTACATTTCTTACTTGCTTTATAAACATATGTTATCTTTATATGATTTGACTGTCATGTAGAACAACACCATATGACTGTAATTCTTCGTAGTCATAGCAAAATATATAAATGCATCAATTGCATAAAGATATGGCACTTCAAGACCAAAGAATTATGCAAGCTTCTCATTTCAACTTCTTTAAGTAGATAATCTATTGCTTGTGAAAACTCTTCAAGAGTTCGAATAATATTCAAGTAATCAATTTACACTCATAAACACATAAGGATAGTAGAGTCATGTGTACCCTTAGTCAATGAATACTCATTGTGATAAAATTGCATTCACCTTGCTTGATTTAATCCATATAAGAATTATGAATAGATTTTTAGAACCTGTATATGCTTCAAGAATTTTAGAACCTTGCTTGAAGAATTTTCATATTAATTTTGTCAAGTGACAATATCCATCAATATTTAAATGCGTGACATTTTCTGATTGTCTGGACTACAGGTCCAATAAGCTTGAAGCTTACCAGAATGCATCATTTCACTTGGGAATAATGTCTATGTTAGCATGCTTTATAGACACAGAATTCAGATCCTCACAATCTTGTAAAATATTGCGCTATATTGTACCAAAGATATCGTCGACGATATATCATTTGTATCGGTTCGCAATGTGACATAACTTATTGAGATCTCATCACTTTCATTATTTTAGGTACCTAAACTTCTCATTAGGTTTCATGAAGTGTTATTGTTGACACCCAATTTTGTCCCACCTTTCCTCCAAAATACCTATTTTTCGCTTCTAATATTTTGACAACTTTAAAAAATAATTATTTGCATTTTTTACTATAATTAGCTTTTATTAATACCGGCATTTCATTATCCTGTCATTATCTTTTCCTACCGTCACTACTACTACTACTATTATTATTATTATTATTATTAGTTTATTATTATTATTATCATTACTATTACTAGTATTATCATAATTATCATTTCAGCATTTTTTACCATCTTACGCACACGCACCACATTTATCTTCGCATAATTAGATAACAGCATTTACTTACTGTTGAATTTCAAATATTATTGCACTGCTATTATGACGGCATATAATTTATTATCCGAGTATTAGTAATTGCACATTTTATATTAAGTAATTTAAATTGGTCTTTATTTAAATGTAGTAGCCCAATCAACTCATACTATTTTCGGACCAATTCACGAAGAACCAGTCCACATTTTAATTTACCTGACATTCTTTTACTTTTGCCCAGCCCATATTTTAGCCAAAACTGGCCCATTTTTTTAACCCGACCCGGAGGCCCAATTCCCGTCCAAAAGAAGGGAACCTAGGGTTCCCTTCTCATTTTTCCTCCTCCACCGCCGCCTTCACCCCTTCTCTTTCTCCTCTCCTTCATCTCCCCCACGTGATCCTTGCCACACCACTATGGCCTGTTCCCCACTCCGTCTGTCACTCCCCACTTCATATTGTCCCCCCACGCTCCTCTCTCTCTTCCTTTTCGGACGAAAACCCTAGTTCAAACCTAAGATTGATGTTATAAATAATGTTTTCCCAAGTCAGTAGCGGGGGGAAAAGAAGAGGATTTTCTTTGAGAAGTTAAGAATCTTTGGCAGTTTCAAAGATTTTTCTGAAAATTGTTTTCAAGAATAAGAAGTTCGTCTTCGTTTCCTTATTTTTTTTATTTTTTTAGCCTTTGCTACTGTTTTTGGTTCCGAGTGAATTCCAGCTTGAGCTTTGAAGTATTTCAAGGTATATCGGAGGCTCGAACTCCACTTCGCTGCACCCGAAGAAGGTAATACACCCTCTATTAGTTATTCTTCAGTAAATGTTCGAATGGTTAAGCTACTTATGTGATTCGCTGGATCAGTTACGATTTATATTCTCATATGTGTTCGCTTTGGTTGTATTATGCATGTTTGAGCTTAATTTAATCCTGTACCGAATTCTGTAATCATCCAGTCCTATGTTAGGTACCAATTTGGATTAATCATGTGTTTATTAGGTCCACATTGCTTATTTAGTCTTCATTTGGTTGGTTCCATATATCAGTTTGTAGCTTGCTAATAATGTGCATGTGCTTACCTTCAGTTTGTTCTGTATGATTCATTCTATGTTTTTTTTTCGATTAGCCATATGTATTCAGCTTATAGTAGTTTGAGTATAGTTTGCATGCTCAATAATGATTGGACACAGTTTAGTTTGGGTTTATTATTATTCCCTATACTAGTTTAGCAGAGATTCTGTTGACATAATTATGTTTACCTAGATGTTTAATGTTTCAATAAAAATGTGAATGTTGTTTCAGTTTGATGCTTCTTTCGCATAAGCATATTTGCCCTTTTATGCTTCTTTAGTTTGTTGGCCTCAGTTTGACTTGTTTTAATTGAATTCGTCTTAAGTGTTGCATTGCCTGGTCTATGTGTTGTTGTGGTTAGAATAGGTTAGTTAACTGCTGTAAAATCTGAGCGTTATTGGTCCTGAATCAGGATGTTATGTGTATATTAGTCTATTTTCTGCCTACTACTTCCCCAAGCATATGATATAACCCTTTTTTTATTTTAATCCAATTCATCATATCCAGTTATATTTTTAGCTCATCGTTTTGTTTGGTTTAGCCTACCGTGTTTAGTTACGATGCCCAGTTCTCCGGTTTCTTTGCTTTGAATTAATCTGTAGCATTCAAGTTTCCTTGTCACCATGTTGAGCATAGTTCATCTAGCTTAGTTATAGTGTTCAGTTCCATTTCTTCTGTGTTTAACTCATCATGATTAGACATGGTGTTTAATCTCCATGCTCCCTACTATGTTTGTCATCTGTGCCTAACTAGCTTGGCTGCTTTGCCTAATCTATCATTTTGAGCCCATGAAAGTTGATCATCCATCCCTGTTTGGATCATCATGTTGGAATCCAGTTAATTAACCTCTTACTTGGTTTGGCCTACTATGTGTGTTTCTTCAGTTTTATTTGGTTTAGTTGCTATGGTGCTTTAGCTTTCTTGTCTATTTGGAAGAATGTGGTATGCATGTCTAGCTCTTGTGGCTGTCATCAGCAAGTTTATTTATTAAGTATTACTATACTAGTATGAAAAGGCTTTGAAGTGGTAAAATGGGCCTGTATGATTTTGCGAACTTGCCTAATAATTCTGCCATGACTGAACAAGTGTGCAATGTGACATAAAAGGTTAATATGGTTTAAATAGAGAGAGACAGTTTGATGTTTAAAATTGTAGATGTGCAACTTGGCTGTCACAATAGGTTTACTGACCTTTGATATAATGTGAAGTTTAGACATCCTGATATGATTAAAAGAATAATATGCTTAAGAGTCTTAAGATGACTTAAATGGATTTAATACTATCTTGGAAATTAAAGGGTTGACATGCCATTGTATCACCTGCCCACTGTTGTATACTCATATGCGAGGCTACATGATTCTTGAGTTCGTTCACAATTTGTAAACCTTTGTTGCTGCCGCGATAAATCATTGTTATGGTTGGCTGTTTTTTTTGTATTCTTTTTTGCTGAAATTTTAAAAAGGATGAGTAAAGTTAACAGAGATGGATTTGAATCTTAAACTCACTGAAAGGGAATTATCTAGCTACTAGGGTCATTTAGAACCTCTGCCTTTCGAAAAACATAGCTGATTCCTTGTCCTTCACCTTTCTTTGATTTATAGCATGTACAAGTTTCTGAATTCATCTATGCATTTTTGATACCATTTTGAATCCAGCTAAGACCTGATATTGCTCTGTTATCACGTCAGAATAATCGAATTTGTATGCTTCCTGCCATCCTGTGACATGTTTGATTTATTTAAGTGAGAGGTCCTAAACTGAGTGTTTGATTTGTTTGACTGAGGTCCCTTTCCCCTATCTTTCTATGACAATCCCCTATTCTGCTTTTGTTTAGTTTCAGTTAAATAAGGTCAAAAAATGCTTTATGTTAAACCTCAAGCCCGTAGCTATGCTCTGTCTGGTATGCTCCTACGTGAGATTATATGATTCATAAGTTTATTTACAATCTGTAAACCTTTGCTTGCCGCTGCTGTTGTGTAGAATCTCCGCCTTAGCACGTTTTTGTAATTGATTTCTGCGATATTCAGTGACTGTCGTATGGTTGATTGATCGGGATATACTCAGATATACATAGTATATATATGAGTCACTAATATGTTCTTTCCTTTAAATTTACATTGTATATGTCTAGTCTTATTTATTTATTTATTTATTATGTACTAATCTTTTTCTTTCGTTTTTATGCATGACCACCGCATACGAGTCCGAGAGACTCGTCTCCTTCCGCGCTCGGTTTGGGCTAAGGCCCAACGTGAATTATTCTTCTCCGTGTCCAGCCCAACAGCAGCCCAGAATCATAAATTAAAAAAAAAAAAAAGGAACACTGCTGGGCCGAAGGCCCAACAGTAGCAGATCAGTCATCCCTCAAAATGGGCTGAGCCCATGTCCGACTGCAGCAGCCCCTTTCTTACAAAAAAAATGGGCTGAATCCATCTGAATTATTTCCCCCTTTATTTATTTATGCATTTAATTTGTATTATGCAACTAACTCTTTGTTTGTTTTGTTTTCTTAGTTTAGATAAATCCTAATGAATTAGGAGGTTAGTTTTAGTGATGGGTAGTTAGTTTAAGGAATACTAACAATTAATTTCATAAGTTAATACTATTCTTTTCATGCTTCATTTTATTTGGGATAATTGATTTGCAAAATGGCATGACTATATATTTTAAGTAAAGGGAATCATGTTTTCATTATAGATGTTTCAAAAACGTCACTAATATGCAAGTATAAATTCAACTATATTTTATAGATAACTCTTCAAGTTTGAATCAATCATGCATATTTTTAACTAAGCATATTTAATAAGCAAATTAATAAGCAAATTCACTTCCCTTTGAATTCTATTTATAAGCTTAGATTTTCTACATTGCTACATTCACATAAAGTTCAAAATTGCTAAATCTCTTTCTTGAAAGCTATTATTTACAGGCAAAAATTGTTATATTTCCTACAAGTTTTATCTTAAAATGCATTTATTATATTTCATATAAAGTCTTAGCAACATTTTAAGCCTTGTTTAAATAGCATCTAAAATCCTCTTTTATGCAAACCATCTTTTTATAAGTTTTATTGTTAAATTGCATTTGATTTAAAGCCTTAGTTATATTTATGAGTTTTATTTAAAATGACATTCAAAGTCCCTTTTTTTTATATGAATTTTCATCTTAATTAATTAACCTAAGTTTGGCCGGACAACCGTAGTTAACGGATTCTAAAGGATGCCTAACCCTTTCCCTTTAGGATAATATAGAACCCTTACCTAGAATCATACTGATTAAGCAGACTATTAACAGAGGTTTAGCTAGATTTACCTTAGTTAATATCTAGGTGTCCTAATTCACCGTTAAATTAATTAGGTGGCGACTCCTTAAAATAAAGCAATATAGGAATCTCCAATATGTTGTACTCCGCTTCAACCCCGGTTAAAATGGGGTATAACAGCTTGGCGACTCCACTGGGGACCATAGGTTCTAACCATAACAAACTTAGGTTAAAAATTAATTTGTTAGATGTTTGGTTGGTTTTCTTTATTTTTGCCGTTATTGTTGCTTTATTTGTTTCTCTTATGTTCTTTTAAGTGATTGTTTTATTATGTGAAATTTTCCATGTAATAATATGTTACTGCTTTCTTAAACTGACATTCCGTTCATATTTCCTCCATTTCTGGAAAACTCACACATATTCACACACTTAAAACGGCTTCACGGTTCGCGCCCGTGCACTACTAAATTACCCCTTTAGTTGGATTGATCTAGTGGATTTAGTCGATCGGCGGTGCAGTCGACGGCCACAGACTTTCCACTCCCAAGTTTTCCGCTTGGGGGAACCTTGCGTCATAGGAAAACCTCTCTTAGTCTACCTAGGTAGAGCGAAAACCAAAACCTTTTAAGGACATGCACGAGCCTAGGAGGCTTAATACCCAAGGTGTATTAAGTCCATTAGTAAACATTACCAAAATCCAAGCGGGTTCACGACCCCCAAGTGACACCAATCATACTTTATATGCATGTTTGAAGGATAACTGTGCCTAAATATTGACTATTTGCTCTAATTAATTAAACTTTAGGAAAGAGGGGATGACTAACGTTTCTATGACAGGGTTGGATTTGCATTGGAGTACAACAAATGACGAAGATCAAGGACATCAAAAACGGAGCTAGAAGTTAGACATAGGAAGCTGTATTTACTTTACTCAGATTAGGAAACACTTCATGTTGTATTCATTTAATGTGTTAATAAATGTTACACAATGTTTTGTACTTTATTTTGGGGAAATAGAATTCGTTTAATTAATCAAAGCAACAGGATGACATATTATGACACACTTTTACCCTTCAAACAACGTTAGGCCCACCTCTGGCACAAAGAGGTCACATGCATGTTAGGACGCGTTATCATTTGATATAATCGTTTACATCTGTTTGACAACTTGTTTGACTCTATTTGATGAATTATTTGCTACATACCTTACTTGACTTTACGTGATCATGACTTTGCCTAGATATGCTCATGACACTAACATCGTTTATACTTTATGTTTCGTTTATCTTATTCCCCAAAGAGAGTTGATTCGTGTTGACATTCGATGGCCGACCATCCTTACATCACAAGGTCAAAGACGTCGTCGTTACCTGAACGTAGTTGGGCTGTTCAAGGAAATGAAATTACTATGTCCGATCCGGCCGCAGCTATTTCAACTGGTGTGGAAAATATCGTGATCTCTAGCGATCCGCCCGAGATTTCCGAACATGGAACTACTATTCAACAGGATGAACATATTGCCCGCCTGACTCAAGAGATTAAGGATCTACGCAGAGAACTGAATCGGGTTAGAAACATGACCAACTCATCTGTTACACTCCAAAGTCCACCTCCTGAACCTAGGGACGTCGCATCAAACCCGCCTCATTTTCCATCACTTGAATCTCCAGTCCCTGAACATTTTCCTCCGCAGAACACTGTATCTACCAACGACAACTTACCTCTAACCTACACTACCTATGCCGCTCCTGATCCACCACCCGTCAACCCACCAAATCAATCACTAGGTAATACTCCTTACATTGCTTTACCCACCAACACTAACCCACCACCTACAATTACTCCTCTAAACCCACCAAACCAAGTCCTTACATACTTTGGCCATCCACAACAACCTTTCTACCCTTACCATTACGTTGAACCCTACCAAGCTCCACTATTCCCTTACCCTGTCTATAGTACTCAACCAAATTACTACCAACCCCGAGCACCTCAATATCAAAACTTACGTCCATACCAATTTGTCCAAATTTCCACCCACCGAAATCGACCACATACCACACATAGAGCCCGTCCAAACCCTGTCATAAAAAACACCCGTAATTACACTCAGTTCGCTGAACCTTTGTCTCAGCTATTTGAAAGACTGAAAGCGGCAGGCGTGGTACAACCTATTGAAGGGAAAATTCTCAATCCTATCCCAAAATGGTTTGACAGTTCCAAGCATTGCGCATATCATTCTGGAGTTCCTGGGCATGCCACTGAGGATTGCTATGGCTTCAAAAGCAAAATCGAAGCCTTGATTAAGGAAGGAACAATCCAGCTCACTGGAGCTCGACCCGATATGGATCGCCATCCCTTTTCCTACTCACGAAAACGCCAACGTGAACATGATAATTATCGAAAAGTTAAGAATCGGAAGGATACTGTTACGCCAATTGGAAAAGATAGAGAGAGGCGTGTCATCAACGTTCGTTGCGCCTGTGGGGATGATCCGAAAACAAGTGCCAGTGAAGATTGGTGCAACAACTACTGAGACACCAACCATCCAGGGTGCAGAACCAGGAGAGACTCTGAAGAACTGGACTTGTACTCCGTCCCTGATTCGCCAGGAGCCTTGGTGGCATGAACATGTAGTGAACTTGTTTTCTTTTATTGATGCTTGAACCGTACCCAAAATTTTGTTTGTTTTGCTTCACCTTGTGGAAGCTTGAATTGCGAAACTATGAATGCATTTCTGATTTTCCTTAATCATCTTTTTTCTACTTTACTTATCAAATCTGCCAACTCTACGATTGTGACATGAACGAATAGACAAATCCTGAGAGAGTAACAAAGAAACTAGGGGACAAGACAAGATTCCACTCGAAAGAATTTTTAAATAGCCAATAGGTGATGACGTAAACCTGAAAGCTAGCAATCCAAGAACAAATCAAAGGACGACAATAGGTAAGACAATCTAGTTTTGCAACCTTTCCTTTAACAGCAGTCTGAACTACGCTGACCTGATTCCCATGGTGGGATTACCTTAGGCAGCCCACATAGGGTTCGGTTGCTTTATAACAAAAACCCAAAATATCTTATGCGTCCGAACTACGCTGACCTGATTCCCATGGTGGGATACGTAGGCAGCCCACATAGGGTTCAGTTGCTTTATAACATCCAAAATATCTTATGCGTCACGAACTACGTTCGGACCTGATTCCTTGGTGGATACGTAGGCAACCTATACAAGGTTCGGTCACAACATAGCATAGGTTTAGTATACCCTCCAGAATCAAAACTGGGGCATATTTTGGAAGATTAGACAAGAGAAAAGTTGGACATCGACACTATTAAGGCTACTAGACAAGAATAGTACACACAAATGACCTTTCAAAGTTCTCGGAAGTGTCGCAATCGAAAGTTAGCAGGAATATCTTACAACTTGTATACATATATTTTCATATATATCTTTCTTTACATACATACACTTACGTATATATTTTTCCAAATGGAAGACTTTCTTTCAATTGTTTCACTACTGTTCATCTACCGAGGCTTTAAACGGAGGCCGTAAGATCCAAACAAACAGGATGAATGGGGCGCCAACAAAGTCAAGCTTCGAGTCAACACGAATCAACTTTCCCCCTCCCAAACTGAGAATTTTTCTTTGGATGCAGGAACTTAAAATCGCGAGATCAACAATCAAGTCTATCAATCAGGGCCATTGTGGCCTCGCCTCAAAAGCCATGCGGCTTTGCTTTCAGCCTTATCTTTTTTTTTTTTTTTTTTATCAAAATAATTCTATAACTTTATACACCTGTTTTTGAAGGTTGACGAGATTAAAGACGAATCAAATCAGGATTACGTGCCATCAATTCAGCCTGTCACGATACCGTCAGACTACAAATTCTAGAGCTTCTTGTGTCCTTCTTTTACGGGTTATCTGGCATTGAACATTGTTTTGGCTGCGAATCTGCATTAAGGACGAGATACAATGGCAAAAAAATTTGAGTCATTCAACACCGGTGTGGGGTTGGTGCAAGCGCAAAATGAGGATAGCGAGAAGAATGTAGTACAAAGAAGCGTATTGGTCAATTTGGGAAATACCCTCAGCCTTCTTCCTAACACAAGTTCAGCTTCCAGCTCTACCCAAAACATTTCCTTCACTATTTCTCCTCACCCAGCTCCTACAAACATACCGCCAAGATACTCTATTAAACCAGAAGCTTTGCAAGTCACATTGATACCTAATGCCCAAAAGCCTGCACTTGCAGCGCCCTTCACAGAAAACCAGCAAAATCAGCTAGCGGTATACCCACACAAGAGATTGAGAAATGAAACGAATGCAATCAATCAGAATAACTCGAATAGAGAGCTTCACAATTTAAGGAGAATTATCGAAGAAGAGATGCAGGCAAGAAACGTCCAAAGTTTAAGATATGAAAGTTTGTGCATGCTTCTGAATGTTGATTTGCCGCCAGGATTCAAAGTGCCAAAATTCAACACCTTTAATGGCAGAGGAAATCCTGTTACGTACTTGAAGGACTATTGTAGCAGATTAATGGGAATTGGACAAGATGAAGTCATAAGAATGAAATTGTTCATTCAGAGCCTATCAGGGTTGGCGTTAGATTGGTACACAGAACAAGACTTTCGCAAATGGTACACATGGGAGGACATGGCCCGCGACTTTGTAGAACATTTCAAATTTAACATCGGGGTTAGTCCAAATCTGTATGATATGCTTGAGATAGAAAGAATGCCACATGAGTCTTTTCAGGAATATGCCATCCGGTGGAGATTGGAAGCTTAAAAAATACACCCTCCGTTGCCCGAGAATGAGCTGATTTCAACTTTCATCCAAATGCAAAAGGGCATATATTATGAAAAGTTGTTATGTGCGCGGTTACGCGACTTTTCTAATTTAATTCAAGTTGGAAAGCAAGTAGAAGCGGGCATTCGAGCAGGAAGAATTGTTGACACTTCATCAGTACAAGAAACTTTTCAAGCCGAGACATTCAACAACTTGCAAGGCAAAAACAGAGAGACCGACTCAACTGTCAGGTCTACACGTCAGCCGCAATCACGGCAGAACTATCAATGTTCGCGTGATCATGTATACCTTCATCAACGAGGCTTTCAAAATCAACCCGATCAAGCACAGTCTAGCTTACGACAGTCAGAGCACGCAAAATTCCGCACTTTTACTCCTCTTGAAGAGTCATTAACCAGCATATTTAAGAAAATGAAAGCCAAGGGACTCCTGAAGCCAAAGAAAGGATGGATCCCTAAAAGCCTACCGCCAGATTTTGATTGGTCCAAGAGTTGTGCTTACCACTCTAATATTCCAGGTCATGACACAGAAAATTGCCCGGCTCTTAAGCATAAGATCCAGAACATGATCGAAAAGGATAAGATAAGTGTGCAAAAAAATAAATTGTGCGACAATGATGGCCCTTCAGTTGCAAATGCAATTATTGTTACCGGTGATCTGTCAAAATTGGCACCGAGACATTTGAAAAGGAAGTGTGGAACTAAGTAAGACGATTGAAAGGATCTACCGTCACTAGCATTCTCCACCCATCAGCTTTCCTTCTTGTAATTTTGCTAAAGCTTGTTATGAACTACTTTCGACCTGATTCCTTCGGGATAAGTAGGCAGTTCATTCTCGGACACGGTCTTAATATAGTGAAAATTCCATCTTCCCCATAAAGCAACACTGGGGCAGCTTTGCAAATGGCCTAACATTATTCGACAAAAGCATGAATCGAAATCCCGAGCAATATATTAGCGTCACCAGATTTGTCGCAATGCCATCACCACGAGAAATGCAGATTCAATGCCAAAGCTTCAGTGTTCAATGCAAGGCAACCATTTTATTTTACACTAACAAATTTTTCTTTAAGTAACGCAGGGGCATATTTTAGCTATTCTTGAAGGATATCACACAGTATCAAGTCGGCAATTGCAAGATTCAGATAAAGCAAAGGGCAAAGACAACTTAAAACTGATTAGATTGAAACTCACAAATTTCTTTGAGTGTAGGAACTTTTTTAGATGCAAATTTTGGCAGGGTAGAAGGTCCCCAAATCTTCGGCATTACGTCATGAATATTTGCTGCTGCAAATTACGCACTGCGTCAAACTCGTCTCACCACATACAAATAAAGCATCGCAAAAGCTCCTCGCTCCACACTAATTTTAGTAATCATAAATCAAGCACTGCATTTAGGCTAGTCCGCCTTTAATAGGATATTTTTAGGCTCGTCCGCCTTTAATAGGACATTTTAGGCTCGTCCGCCTTTAATAGGACATTTTGGGCTTGACCGTATTTTATATATCGCATGGGTTGTGCACCACCCCTTTGAAATTTCTGCATAAGGCTAAGCACCGCCCTTTCGAAATTTTAGCATAAGACCGAGCACCGCCTTCTATCTCAATTTTATTCTGCTTTGTAATTTGAACTACGCTTGACCTGATTCCCTTAGTGGGATACATAGGCAGCCTATGTCAGGCTCGGTCTCGTCATTCGCAAAAGCAACATCCTCCTATACCAGAAACTGGGACAAATTTTAAGGGCATCACCGCAAAAGCTCAATATCCTCATATACCAGAAACTGGGACAGTTTTAAGGGGCATCATCGCAAAACGACACCCTCTTATGCGAGTAACTGGGACAATTTTTAAGGGCATCATCGTAAGCGACATCGAGAAACAGGAAAGAGAATACGACCAACAGAGTCATCAGGCAAAAAAAAGACTTGGGAGAAAGGACGCTCGCTTTGTTTCACGGTTCCCAAGTTGCAGAAGCCAAAATATATAATGTTCGCAGCCTTGCAAGGATTGCACGTCGAACGGTTTGATCTTTATTATAACAATTATGCCTCTCGAGTATCAATAATTTGCGAGGTTCGCAATAAATTAATGCTTGAGTCTTGCAAATGATTTTTCAAACATGTCGACGCACAAATATTATTGCTTTCAAATGCTCTCAAATGCACTGCGCATGCACTACTATTTTAAATACCACACACTGCTGCTTTAAATTCCCCGCACTGCATGCACTATTATTTTTAATACCACGCACTGCATATGCACTATTGCTTTAAACTCCCCGCACTGCATGCACTACTATTTTAAATACCACGCACTGTATACGCACTACTGTTTTCAAATGCCCCGCACTGCAAAAGCAACCGGACCTGCATTACATTATTACTTTCAAATGCCCTGCAAAGGCACATCATCATTGTTCGCAAAAGCACCACATTTTAGGTTCGTCCGCCTTTAATAGGACGATTTAGGCTCGTTCGCCTTTAATAGGACATTTTAGGCTCGTCCGCCTTTAATAGGACATTTTAGGCCCGTCCGCCTTCAATAGCACATTTAGGCTCGTCCGCCTTTAATAGGACATTTTAGGCCCGTCCGCCTTCAATAGCACATTTAGGCCCGTCCGCCTTTAATAGGACATTTAGGCTTGTCCGCCTTTAATAGGACATTTAGGCTTGTCCGCCTTTAATTGGACATTTGGGCTTGTCCGCCTTTAATATGACATTAGGCTTGTCCGCCTTTAATTGGACATTTTAGGCTAGTCCGCCTTTAATAGGACATTTTAAGCTCGTCCGCCTTTTATATGTCGCAGTGTGTGCACCGCCCTTTTAAATTTCTGCATAAGGCTGTGCACCGCCCTTTGCATCGCTTTCATATATTTCTTGGGCCATGCACTGCCCTTTAAAATTTTCGCATAAGGCTGCGCACCGCCTTTCATATGATGCATGGGCTGCGCACCGCCCTTTGCATCGCTTTCATATATTGCCTGGGCCATGCACCGCCCTTTTAAATTTCCGCATAAGGCTGCGCACCGCCCTTTGCATCGCTTTCATATATTGCCTAGGCCATGCACCACCCTTTAAATTTTCTGCATAAGGCTGTGCACCGCCTTTCATGTCGCATGGGCTGCGCACCGCCCTTTGTAGTTTCCGCATAAGGCTGCGCACCGCCCTTTGAAAAATTTCTGCATAAGACATCGCACCGCACCTGCCTTGTTTTATTATTATTTTCAAATGCCCCTGCGTGCGCTCGCAGCCGCATTGCACCACACTTGCATCGCTTTATTCCAATATTTATTTTTACTGACTATTTTTATCTAGTTTAAAGTTTCGCAGGAGCTTTAGCGCAACGCGGAACTATTTCTTCGGCAGCGAACTGGGGCAATACGTCGGGAAGGATAGGCAGACTTCCCGACAAGGGTCAAAGATCTACCTCGAACACTCGGCTCTAATTCCAAAATATCCCGTTCGTGTTCCAGCACACTCAATTTTCAGAGTTCTATCACAATACCCAGTGTCATCATAACTCGATACTGGGACAATATTTTTGCGAAGATTCGCATCAAATCGTGAGTTGCCAGTCATAGGTGTCGTAGTCATCCCAGAACTACACACGACCTGATTCTCGTACAACCCGAGATATGTAGGCGATTCAGAGACCAGAGTTCGGCCGTAATTTTCTTTACCCTTAGTCCTCCATAATCCTTTAGCCGGGACAAAATAGGCTACTAAGTCAACGTCTTTGCCCGACAACTCTTTTCATCATTACCGGGCAAAGAGGGACAAGTTGTTGACACCCAATTTTGTCCCACCTTTCCTCCAAAATACCTATTTTTCGCTTCTAATATTTTGACAACTTTAAAAAATAATTATTTGCATTTTTTACTATAATTAGCTTTTATTAATACCGACATTTCATTATCCTGTCATTATCTTTTCCTACCGTCACTACTATTATTATTATTATTATTATTATTATTATTATTATTATTTTGTTATTATTATTATCATTATTATTACCAGTATTATCATAATTATCATTTCAGCATTTTTTACCATCTTACGCACACGCACCACATTTATCTTCGCATAATTAGATAACAACATTTACTTACTGTTGAATTTCAAATATTATTGCACTGCTATTATGACGGCATATAATTTATTATCCGAGTATTAGTAATTGCACATTTTATATTAAGTAATTTAAATTGGTCTTTATTTAAATGTAGTAGCCCAATCAACTCATACTATTTTCGGACCAATTCACGAAGAACCAGTCCACATTTTAATTTACCTGACATTCTTTTACTTTTGCCCAGCCCATATTTTAGCCAAAACTGGCCCATTTTTTTAACCCGACCCGGAGGCCCAATTCCCGTCCAAAAGAAGGGAACCTAGGGTTCCCTTCTCATTTTTCCTCCTCCACCGCCGCCTTCACCCCTTCTCTTTCTCCTCTCCTTCATCTCCCCCACGTGATCCTTGCCACACCACTATGGCCTGTTCCCCACTCCGTCTGTCACTCCCCACTTCATATTGTCCCCCCACGCTCCTCTCTCTCTTCCTTTTCGGACGAAAACCCTAGTTCAAACCTAAGATTGATGTTATAAATAATGTTTTCCCAAGTCAGTAGCGGGGGGAAAAGAAGAGGATTTTCTTTGAGAAGTTAAGAATCTTTGGCAGTTTCAAAGATTTTTCTGAAAATTGTTTTCAAGAATAAGAAGTTCGTCTTCGTTTCCTTATTTTTTTTATTTTTTTAGCCTTTGCTACTGTTTTTGGTTCCGAGTGAATTCCAGCTTGAGCTTTGAAGTATTTCAAGGTATATCGGAGGCTCGAACTCCACTTCGCTGCACCCGAAGAAGGTAATACACCCTCTATTAGTTATTCTTCAGTAAATGTTCGAATGGTTAAGCTACTTATGTGATTCGCTGGATCAGTTACGATTTATATTCTCATATGTGTTCGCTTTGGTTGTATTATGCATGTTTGAGCTTAATTTAATCCTGTACCGAATTCTGTAATCATCCAGTCCTATGTTAGGTACCAATTTGGATTAATCATGTGTTTATTAGGTCCACATTGCTTATTTAGTCTTCATTTGGTTGGTTCCATATATCAGTTTGTAGCTTGCTAATAATGTGCATGTGCTTACCTTCAGTTTGTTCTGTATGATTCATTCTATGTTTTTTTTTCGATTAGCCATATGTATTCAGCTTATAGTAGTTTGAGTATAGTTTGCACGCTCAATAATGATTGGACACAGTTTAGTTTGGGTTTATTATTATTCCCTATACTAGTTTAGCAGAGATTCTGTTGACATAATTATGTTTACCTAGATGTTTAATGTTTCAATAAAAATGTGAATGTTGTTTCAGTTTGATGCTTCTTTCGCATAAGCATATTTGCCCTTTTATGCTTCTTTAGTTTGTTGGCCTCAGTTTGACTTGTTTTAATTGAATTCGTCTTAAGTGTTGCATTGCCTGGTCTATGTGTTGTTGTGGTTAGAATAGGTTAGTTAACTGCTGTAAAATCTGAGCGTTATTGGTCCTGAATCAGGATGTTATGTGTATATTAGTCTATTTTCTGCCTACTACTTCCCCAAGCATATGATATAACCCTTTTTTTATTTTAATCCAATTCATCATATCCAGTTATATTTTTAGCTCATCGTTTTGTTTGGTTTAGCCTACCGTGTTTAGTTACGATGCCCAGTTCTCCGGTTTCTTTGCTTTGAATTAATCTGTAGCATTCAAGTTTCCTTGTCACCATGTTGAGCATAGTTCATCTAGCTTAGTTATAGTGTTCAGTTCCATTTCTTCTGTGTTTAACTCATCATGATTAGACATGGTGTTTAATCTCCATGCTCCCTACTATGTTTGTCATCTGTGCCTAACTAGCTTGGCTGCTTTGCCTAATCTATCATTTTGAGCCCATGAAAGTTGATCATCCATCCCTGTTTGGATCATCATGTTGGAATCCAGTTAATTAACCTCTTACTTGGTTTGGCCTACTATGTGTGTTTCTTCAGTTTTATTTGGTTTAGTTGCTATGGTGCTTTAGCTTTCTTGTCTATTTGGAAGAATGTGGTATGCATGTCTAGCTCTTGTGGCTGTCATCAGCAAGTTTATTTATTAAGTATTACTATACTAGTATGAAAAGGCTTTGAAGTGGTAAAATGGGCCTGTATGATTTTGCGAACTTGCCTAATAATTCTGCCATGACTGAACAAGTGTGCAATGTGACATAAAAGGTTAATATGGTTTAAATAGAGAGAGACAGTTTGATGTTTAAAATTGTAGATGTGCAACTTGGCTGTCACAATAGGTTTACTGACCTTTGATATAATGTGAAGTTTAGACATCCTGATATGATTAAAAGAATAATATGCTTAAGAGTCTTAAGATGACTTAAATGGATTTAATACTATCTTGGAAATTAAAGGGTTGACATGCCATTGTATCACCTGCCCACTGTTGTATACTCATATGCGAGGCTACATGATTCTTGAGTTCGTTCACAATTTGTAAACCTTTGTTGCTGCCGCGATAAATCATTGTTATGGTTGGCTGTTTTTTTTGTATTCTTTTTTGCTGAAATTTTAAAAAGGATGAGTAAAGTTAACAGAGATGGATTTGAATCTTAAACTCACTGAAAGGGAATTATCTAGCTACTAGGGTCATTTAGAACCTCTGCCTTTCGAAAAACATAGCTGATTCCTTGTCCTTCACCTTTCTTTGATTTATAGCATGTACAAGTTTCTGAATTCATCTATGCATTTTTGATACCATTTTGAATCCAGCTAAGACCTGATATTGCTCTGTTATCACGTCAGAATAATCGAATTTGTATGCTTCCTGCCATCCTGTGACATGTTTGATTTATTTAAGTGAGAGGTCCTAAACTGAGTGTTTGATTTGTTTGACTGAGGTCCCTTTCCCCTATCTTTCTATGACAATCCCCTATTCTGCTTTTGTTTAGTTTCAGTTAAATAAGGTCAAAAAATGCTTTATGTTAAACCTCAAGCCCGTAGCTATGCTCTGTCTGGTATGCTCCTACGTGAGATTATATGATTCATAAGTTTATTTACAATCTGTAAACCTTTGCTTGCCGCTGCTGTTGTGTAGAATCTCCGCCTTAGCACGTTTTTGTAATTGATTTCTGCGATATTCAGTGACTGTCGTATGGTTGATTGATCGGGATATACTCAGATATACATAGTATATATATGAGTCACTAATATGTTCTTTCCTTTAAATTTACATTGTATATGTCTAGTCTTATTTATTTATTTATTTATTATGTACTAATCTTTTTCTTTCGTTTTTATGCATGACCACCGCATACGAGTCCGAGAGACTCGTCTCCTTCCGCGCTCGGTTTGGGCTAAGGCCCAACGTGAATTATTCTTCTCCGTGTCCAGCCCAACAGCAGCCCAGAATCATAAATTAAAAAAAAAAAAAAGGAACACTGCTGGGCCGAAGGCCCAACAGTAGCAGATCAGTCATCCCTCAAAATGGGCTGAGCCCATGTCCGACTGCAGCAGCCCCTTTCTTACAAAAAAAATGGGCTGAATCCATCTGAATTATTTCCCCCTTTATTTATTTATGCATTTAATTTGTATTATGCAACTAACTCTTTGTTTGTTTTGTTTTCTTAGTTTAGATAAATCCTAATGAATTAGGAGGTTAGTTTTAGTGATGGGTAGTTAGTTTAAGGAATACTAACAATTAATTTCATAAGTTAATACTATTCTTTTCATGCTTCATTTTATTTGGGATAATTGATTTGCAAAATGGCATGACTATATATTTTAAGTAAAGGGAATCATGTTTTCATTATAGATGTTTCAAAAACGTCACTAATATGCAAGTATAAATTCAACTATATTTTATAGATAACTCTTCAAGTTTGAATCAATCATGCATATTTTTAACTAAGCATATTTAATAAGCAAATTAATAAGCAAATTCACTTCCCTTTGAATTCTATTTATAAGCTTAGATTTTCTACATTGCTACATTCACATAAAGTTCAAAATTGCTAAATCTCTTTCTTGAAAGCTATTATTTACAGGCAAAAATTGTTATATTTCCTACAAGTTTTATCTTAAAATGCATTTATTATATTTCATATAAAGTCTTAGCAACATTTTAAGCCTTGTTTAAATAGCATCTAAAATCCTCTTTTATGCAAACCATCTTTTTATAAGTTTTATTGTTAAATTGCATTTGATTTAAAGCCTTAGTTATATTTATGAGTTTTATTTAAAATGACATTCAAAGTCCCTTTTTTTTATATGAATTTTCATCTTAATTAATTAACCTAAGTTTGGCCGGACAACCGTAGTTAACGGATTCTAAAGGATGCCTAACCCCTTCCCTTTAGGATAATATAGAACCCTTACCTAGAATCATACTGATTAAGCAGACTATTAACGGAGGTTTAGCTAGATTTACCTTAGTTAATATCTAGGTGTCCTAATTCACCGTTAAATTAATTAGGTGGCGACTCCTTAAAATAAAGCAATATAGGAATCTCCAATATGTTGTACTCCGCTTCAACCCCGGTTAAAATGGGGTATAACAGTTATGTCGTATTCTCTTCAAGAGCACATTGCCTCCTTATTATGACAATTTTGATCATTTTCTCCTCTCCCTTTTCAAGGATTATTTCATTTGAAACCGATTGATCTACCATGCTTCATGCATGTTATATACTTTATCCTTCAGGGATATTAATATTAATAGGAGCAATTTGCAGCTGAAATATGACACTAGTTTTGGGTCAGCAAATGTTTCTAGCATTTAACTTGAATTACTTTTTGAATAATGATTATACTAATGATAATTCACAACATATTTCCTAGCTATTTATTCTCTCCCCTTTATGTTAGAAAAACTAGCATATGTACCATCTTCTTTGGGGGAATCCATCTTTGTGCATCATGGTAGATCAATTAATTATATACCACACATAAAAAACTATTAGATGGAAATATCTGGTTCCTAATTATGAACCAATTGTGAGAGGAGAATTTATCATAAGTTATTGGTCTTTAGCATACAAGTATTGTTGTATGCAATATATCATATTTCAGATCAACACATGAAGCTTTGCTCTCATAAGCAATGATTTAGCTATTTATCGAAGGCATTCAACGCCAAACCAACTTCAATATAAATCAGCATTAACAAGATGAATTATCTGGATTGCATAATCTGAAAATTGTGCTCTTAGCACAATTATTTTGAGCAAGTAACTTTGCATATGTCAAATTGCAAGTTGACAATAAACGTACATGTGATTTAAGACATCACATAATAGGTGAACGGGCCCATATTCACCTTTTATATTTTTCCAAAATTTAGGGAGTTCAACCCAATATTAGCTAGCATAATCAACTTATCACGAGAACAAGCAACACAAATAAATTCTTGAAGAATATTCTATTTCTTCAATATATGTTGAATACTCAATCTTCATATCATATTTGAATCGGGATGGCCAAATTTCTCATGCCAACCGATAAAATTATTTACACTAGTAAACTTCAAGTTTACCATGCCATGTGCTATTTGTTTTAATAAACTTCTGATTTACTATGACATGAATTGTTTTGTAATCAATAAACTTCTAGTTTACACATGTGATTTCATCATGCTTATATTTGTGTAGTACACTTTGAAGAAAAACGAGGGTAATCATTCACATAAATATTTCTTACCCACTATGATTTTGAAGATATTTAATCCTCCAATCATATAGCTTCAATATGATAGCCATTTACTTTAGTAAACTTCGGGTTTACTACAACTTGTATTTCGATCATAACAACTTCATACAATCTCGAACGAATGACATAATATAATATAAGCTCTTCAAGATCCTTTAATTTATTCTCCATAATCACATATTGTTTGGATATTACTAGTGCCATGATCTTCTAGATAAGTAGTTAGCTCTTCGAGAGCCCTTAATTGATTTTGTATTATCAAATATTACTTTGATATCGCTGGTGTCATGAAAAAGAAAAAATTGCCACCAAATGAATAATATAAAGACATTCTTAAACTCATAAATGACAAAATGTAAACATTAATTTATACAGCCTTTGATACTTTTATCATTAACTTTTATGGTAAATATCTTCTTCAGGGAGAATACCCATTACCATCCGAATATTTTGTATCAAAGCGGCAACCACATAATTATTTCTTTCTTCATGAAATTTTTGTATGATTGTTATTTCCTTCTGGAAAAGCAACAAGTAAACATAATATATCAATGTGGTTATAGTAGAATGTATTCTACAAAATTTGTATCCTTTTGCCTTAGAATGATACATAATAAAAGTATCCAAGATGATTTGACGGATGACAGGTACGTGCAACAATGACCTTCATACCATAAAATAACATTTATATGTTTTGTTATTTTATCTCTTCAGGAGGTGCGTTGTGGTATTTTTTTTATTCACTTCGGCGAATGAAATTGTTCATTTAGATGGGCTTTATACATAATTTTCAATAGCTCATTATTTCTCTCAACCACAAGAAAACACCGCTTCAATATATTTCTCAAACGTTTTTCTACTTGTCAAAAGTCATACCAATATTTCTAGATCACCAAAATACATATAGAACCATTCCTTGTAGTACATCCCAAGACTTTAAGAAAATTGTGGCAAATTAAATTTAAACATTTCCTTCATTAATTTGCAACCTTAAATAACTAAAATCGAAGCTTACAGAAAAATAAGAAAACCCTTTACATGTATTATAAAGTCACAACAAATTTTGGGGAGGAAATTTCATTATCTTACTACTTGATGAGTAAATTTCAAATTCTAAGTACTTTGAGATTCAAAGTTCTACTACTTCAGAAATCTACCTCTTATGGAGGTGAGGCGTGATATTTTAACAACCAAGAGCACACCTGTATTTATAATTTTTCCTAAATATCATCACATTCACTTCAGGAAATGGATCTGTATTTATAACTTTTATCAAATGTTTTTATTCTTCAAGAATAAAACAGACTCATCTGAAAGTGTCTTTTAAATATATTAAATTATGATAGTTTAGAACCTCTTTTAAGATATTGTTACTTCAGGAGCGTATTGAGACATTCATATAATATAGACGATTTTTTTCTAACATGGCTTTCAGAATAATCATAATAAACCTTCGAAAAGATGATCACTTTTAGTGATTAATGCGAACATGAAATATATTATCACTTCTGGTGATTGTACATGTATTATGAAGTCTGCTGGAGTTCAAAGAAGAGTTATTATTATGGTTATCCATTTCATAATCCATCATTGAAATAGTTATGATTAAAATAAGCATTAAAATAAAAATAGCTACTGCATACTAATGCATATACATAGTAACTTAGCAAGTGTTGATTAAAATATTAAATCTAGAGTAAGCAAAAGGCTCAAATTACATTTTACCTGTATCGGCCATCTCTACCTTTTGCCAAATATATACATAATTTATTACGAGCCACAAACTTCATCAATGATTGAAAATATACCTAATCACATACATTGAAACGTTCTCCTCCTCAAGGAGAGTTCATCATTTTTTTTTTTTCACTGCAGCAGGTATAAATAATGAAATCAATATACCATAATGAATAGGAGGGATAACACCTTGATTTCCAGTAAGCCACCGGTTATACCGTCAAGCTCTCAGAGACGGTAGTATTAATATAAACTAATTTCAATAGAAAATTAGAGACTCGTGATGATAACGTATTATAAAATAATAAAGCAAGAAGAAAAATATTGTAGAGAAGAGAGTTCTTTATTCTCTCTTGAGGGATGTAATATAATAAAGAAACATCTCTATTTATAGTAGAAAACTGATTTGGTCTCAAAGTTACTAACCTTAATTTCTCTCTTAAATATAGACATCCATAATAAATGATATTTATCTATAACATGATAGACATTCATAATAAATAATATTTATCTATAACAATTATCACATTATTCATTATTCTCAAATTCATGTTTATCTTAATTCTTTTTTGTTTCCTCGATGTATATCTCATTTCAACTTTCAGACTATAGATTTTTTTTTCTTTTTCTTCCCTCGAATGATTGGTGAGTTAATTGACTCATTCTTTCTTCCCTTTGTTTTTATATTCTTGGAGCCTATAGTAGTGATATTCCAAGTCAACGCCAACAAGACCTTGACATTGTTGTATTTTTTTTTCTTTCAAATAGGAAAATACAAATGAATTAGGACGGAATTCTAACAATTTCAAACAATTCTGATATCTTCAATGTTTGGTTATTGACTTCTTTTGCCAGTCTTGCTCGTTCACTACGATACCGAAAAAGTAAAGGACGCAATTTGACCTTTGGGAACCTTCAAGGGACTAACAAGTACTACTAATAATTACTAAGAAATGATGAATGATTTGGTGTAGGATATATATTCGTTTCCAAATTAAATCAAGATTTTCTTTCTAAGCTTGTTAGCTGCAATCACAACCAGATCATGTTTATTTAGAATATAAGTTATACAATAATTTAAAGCCTTTTCTTTTGCTAAATTGAATACTAGAAGTTGTTGAATCATCTTATGTTATGTACTACCATTTGAATTATGATACTTTAATCAGTAAACTGGTCTTGAAGGAATATTGAATGCGTATTTTAATTACTTTCTTGCTAAGTTATTTTATCTTTGGGATCGAGATACCATTATGAATAATATGAGATTTCCCAATATTATCGAAGAGTAGATCAAATTTATGAAGGATTATTATATTTGTTCTATGAGAAATAGAGAAGAATATCAAAAACTTCTTTGATCCTTCTTTTTCTGCATATTCAGTGGTAGATTATCAGAAAAATCACATAATTATCTAATTATTCTCTTGATAAGATATTCGATTTTTTAACATCAACCTGCAAAGATTTTTTTTCAGAATCCGGTTACTTGAGATTGAGACAAACTAGAAAGGACAAATTATACTAATTTAAGTAGTCGGTCAAATACAAGACATAATCACTTACATTTTGTGATAAATGTTTTAAGTTTTTTTTTTTTTTTTTCACAAAAAAAGTTTTCCCTGTTTATAAGATGAACTAGTTACATGGGGCCTGTGTTAATCCCTGACCCTAACTTTAATATAAAATAAATAGTAATTTTTTTTAATATTTATTAAGTTTTAATTTCGCTCATAATATTTCATGTAACAAAGTTTATGTTAGTTAAAAATGTGGTGATTTTAGCTTACTTGTAGACGAAACTAAGGGAAAAACTATATTTGTTAATTGACCTCAAGAATCAGTTTAGTTCTTTATATATAGTTTATGCTTAAAAATATTAATTCTAAGTTAAAATTTCTTTATAGTACTTTTTGTATTTTTAGTGGCTAAATTTTAATTTAAAATATTATGTTGATCTAATTCATTTAGCTTTAAAATTTAGTCAAATTGACTCCGGAAAAATAAAAAGTGCCACATAAATTTAAACGGGAGCAAGAGTAATTAGTAAGATCTAATAAATGCTCAAGTTGAAAACGATAATGTGACTCCATAATTACCTAAATCTTACTAATATATAATGACAAATGATGTAAAGGGTAATCTAATAATTCTTTCGGTTTATATGATCTTGTATTTTTAGCTTGGGCACACCCATTAAGACATAACTTATATCCCTAGAAAGTAAGAAGCATTTCACTAAATGACCTTGATTAAATAGTATCCAATTAATATGATTTTTTGGTTTTATAATAATTCACTTATCTAAATAATGATAAATTGGTAAATAAACTGTTAATACCTTCTCAATTATATTAAAAAAAAATATTTATTCGAACTAAATATAAGAGCTATAATATGAATAGAAAAAATAAAGGGCAAGAAAAGATTCACAAAATATTACTACAATTCAATAAATATACCAATTACATAGGCCCACGTAGAAATGGACTTGAGGAAAAAAAATGAGACCAAAAATAAAAATATGCAATAAAAAGACAAAGCAAAGCCAAGTGTAACAACACTATAGGATCAAAAATTTTGTGAGAACTACAAAAAATTCTCATTCTCCCTTATATATTAGTAAAATATTATTCTCTCTATTTTAATTTATGTGTCTTCTTTCGTTTTTTGTCTATCTAAAAAAATGTCACTTCTATATTGAGTAATTCTCTAACTCTAGCATTTCACATGACATGAGAATTTAAGTATATTATACATATTTTTAGTCTATTCGAAAGAGTTTCTTACTTCTTTTATTTTTTGTGCCCAATCACAACATATGAAATGAAACAGAAGAAGTAATTCGTTAAAAAGTTATATACATTGTTAGTGTAAGAAAATTTCATGCTATTATGTCATTTTTACCTATGATATATATATATATATTAACATTACAAATTTCACATTCAAAGAATTCTTACCTGTATATAATTTTTAAATAACCTACAACAATGACAACTTACCCGGTGTGTTTTCTAAATAATAAAAAATTATTTATACTAACAAGATATATAAATTAAACGACTTAAAAGTCGATAACAATTTGTAGTAAATATTAATTTCTTGTGCCACGATTTAGAAATAGAAAAAAAAAAAAAAACATTAAAGGTTGAATCAAGAACAAAAAGGGAAGAATTCCAAATTTGCACGATTTAGCCATTAAGGCAAGTCAAACAATGACAAAACTTTAGTAAATTATTGATTGGAAAAATCAGCAGAACAAGTGGCTATATATATGTCATTATTCATTACTCTCCCCTTTATATTTGCTCTCTTCAACAAAGGTGGACCTTTCTTGTCATTGTCAAAAATCCCAGGTTATTTTTCTTTGGCCTTACATTTATGGCTTTTGATTTTCTTATCTATAATTGGTTCTGTGTACATTTGCCAAGATTACTGTTTTTTTTTTCTTCATTTAATTAGATTTTTGTTCAAGATTTGTTGGTTTTACTTGTGAAGGTATTAGGGAATGAGATGGAAAAAAAAAATGGAGTCTTTTTATTTTTATTTGTTGTTATGGGATAAAAAGTGATTCTGAGAATTGGGTTTTTTGTTCTTTGAGATTGTATGAACTGGGGTGGTTGGATTGTTGGTGTTGATAGAATAAAGATGAAATCTTTAATTATTAGTTGTAATTTTAAAAGGGATAAGATAAAAGATGCTCATGTTATTCTTTGAATTTGTTAGTATACAAAGTTTTGAGCTTTTGGGTATTTTCTTTTCCCAATTTAGCTGGCAAATAGTTATAATTGGTGGAAGTAGGAAAAGGAAAAATAAATAATAAGAAGTTGATGTTCCTTTCAGCTTTCTTTTTCTTCCTGAATATTGAAAGCTGGTTATATTTTGTAAGGAACGAAATTACCCGAGTAGTGTGGGATCTATTTAGAGGGTTCTCAAATAGATGACCGCAACGAATTTGGGATTGGGAAGGGGAGCTTGGAGCAACGGTTAAGTTTTCTCCGTGTGACCTATAGGTCATGGATTCGAGCTGTGGTAGCAGCCACTAATGCTTGCATTAGGTTAGACTGTCTACATCACACCCGTTTGAGGTGTGGCCCTTCGCCGGACCCTGCTAACGCGGGATGATTTGTGCACCGGGCTGCCCTTTAGCGAATTTGGGATTGAGGCGTAATTGATTGATTGATTGACGATGATAAATCTTGGTTAAATGAGTAGCTGATTTGTTGAACTGCGTTACGATTCAATAGATTTTCACTTTGTTTTGCTACAAATTATTGCAGAAGTAACCTGATAATATGGCGGCAGAAAAGATTGGAATTGCCAAGGATATAACTGAAGTAAGTTGATTACCTGTTGTATCTGGTTCCTTTCGTGGTATTGCTTTTCTTCAGAATTCGTATTGTACCGCTTAGATTTGTATTAATTTGCGGCTTTGGCCTACAGTTGATTGGTAACACTCCTTTGGTGTACCTGAATAATGTTACGGATGGATGTGTTGCACGTGTTGCTGCCAAGCTGGAAAGCATGGAGCCATGCTCTAGTGTGAAGGACAGGTAAAATTTCAGTTTGCTTGTGGATACTCCTTCACAAGATTTATATGTTACATTCCATGTTTTACAAGAATCACCCGTGAATCTTTTGGAGCCATGTATTTATTAAGGATGACTGTGTTTTGCTTATCTGTTATTTCTACTGCCAGGATTGGTTATAGTATGATTAACGATGCTGAGGAGAAAGGCTTAATCAAACCCGGCGAGGTTAGTTACCCTTGTTTCCAGAAATGATTTGCAATGCTTGCTTCTTACTACCTTGTTTAGCAATCAAATCTGACTTCGTATTTTCATTCTTTGTGAAGAGTGTCCTCATCGAACCTACAAGTGGAAACACCGGTGTAGGGTTGGCATTTATGGCTGCTGCTAAAGGCTACAAGCTCATCATTACGATGCCTTCTTCAATGAGTCTCGAGAGAAGAATTATTCTGCGTGCTTTCGGTGCTGAGTTGGTGCTTACCGATCCAGCAAAGGGGATGAAAGGTGCTATTTCAAAGGCTGAAGAGATAAAGGCCAAAACACCCAACTCCTATATTCTTCAGCAATTTGAAAACCCTGCAAACCCAAAGGTATCTCTTCTTCTCAAGCTAAGTTTACTTTCTCTGATAAGGAAAGGGCTAAAGAAAATATTACCGTAACATAGATACACTATGAAACCACTGGTCCTGAGGTCTGGAAAGGCTCGAACGGGAAAGTAGATGCTTTTGTCTCTGGAATCGGAACAGGAGGAACAATCACAGGTTCAGGCAAGTATTTAAGAGAGCAGAACCCCAACATAAAGGTAAGCTTGTTTAAGAATTGGGCTAATGACTTGTAGTATGAAACATTTGGTTCGCTTTTGATTAGTAATTGAATTCTGTCTATATGCTGAATTTCCAACTGGTATTGTTGCGACTTGTAAAATTGATACGTTTTTCCTTTTTGCAATTGGATGATAGCTGTATGGTGTGGAACCAGTTGAAAGTGCTATTCTTTCTGGAGGAAAGCCTGGTGAGCTTTTTCTTCTTTCTCAACCATTATGGTTTGTCCCTTTTTCTACTTTGTGCAGATTGCAGAGAACTCAGGTCCGTGGGAGGGAGAACCTTATAAAATAACGTATCTCTGTCTTTCTTTATCAGTTATTGGGCCTTCCATTACTATCTTAATTTACTGCAGTTAACATTATTTCTGGTTTTCAACACCTTGAGCCATATCTAACTAACATTCTTATGAAGTGGTATAAAGCCACCGGAAGTTTTGGTGGTATAACTATTTGGCCGAATGAGCAGCAGTACTGGTGCTATTCTTCTTTAGAACCTAAGGACATTTAGCTTTGCAATAGTATTTGTTGGAGTAGCTAATGCTACATTTCACACAAAACCCAGATTCTGGTATAGCTGAAATTTTGACTTTTAAATGGAAATCTCAAAGTAAATGAGTTGGTGGGGTTTGTAAAAGTAATTCGGAGAAGTAGACAGTCTGGACGGTGAAATTCCCTCTATTCATCTTAGTATAGGAATTTCATGCATGTATTGGTTGATCTTTGTGCTCCTTTCCCTCTCCGACAATGTTCTTGTTACAGGTTTAGGATTTATTTTGCCTTCTTGGTTGCTGATTAGCATATCTTGGCATCTTAGTAATCTATTTGCTTGTATGATGTATTGGTAAGGAAGCAGATTTTATTTGTTAAAACTTTCTGGAGAGCTGTGACAGCCTTACATATGGTGGAGGTCAATATTTAAGTCTTGTCCACAGGTCCATGTACTGGTTTTAAATCATAACCTTCTCCTAGTCCGAGGATGCTTATTAACCCTTCCTATGCCTATTGCAAAACTAAAAGAAAAAGAGCTATATCATAAATGTTTTAGGACTTTCTTTTCACCCTTTAACTAAACTCTTAAACTTAATTTGGACTGAAGATTACAGGAAACACCATACCAAAAATGGAATTCACACTACCTAAAGTTAGTTTGGAAAAGAAGAAAGGTAAAAGAAACTGCTTGGCTTGTTGTTAACCAATCTATTTTCGCTATATTTCACACCATGTGTTGTTCATAGCTTCTTTATTCTTGTATTTTCTCAAACCTGTTTGTAAAACGTTTTTCTTGGGCCGAGGGTCTATCGGAAACAACCTCTCTATCCCAGAAAGGCAGGGGTAAGGTCTGCATACACTCCACCCTCCCCAGACCCCTCTTGTGGGATTACACTGGGTATGTTGTTGTTGTTTTACTGGAGTGAAACTTTAGCATGCATAAACAGTAAAAATCTATCTACAGAGACTGTTAATCTGTAGTTTAAACATTTTCGCATCATTGTTAGGTTTATATTTTCTTTCCAAAAATTAGAGCATGAGCAATATCCAATATACTCTTATGCCAAAAGACAACTGACATATACTCCCCCCCAAACCAAATGGGAAAAAAATAGAACAGGGAAGTCATTATGACCAACTGACCATGTTGAAAGTTCATGTCATTGTTATATTATTCAATTTGACATATAACTTGCCCTTGATACATTAGGTCCGCATAAGATTCAGGGGATTGGTGCTGGTTTCATTCCTGGTGTTTTGGAACCTAATCTCATTGATGAAGTAGTTCAAGTAAGATATTTACTTTCCAGAAAATGCTTTCTACAAAGTTATTGAACTATGTGAAAACAAACAATGAATCTCAGTCTTTGTTCCATCTTATTGATCTTGATAGGCGTGTGATAGAATTTATACTTTCCAGAAAATGCTTTCTACAAAGTTATTGAACTAAGTGAAAACAATGAATCTCAGTTTTTGTTCCATCTGATTGATCGTAATCTTGATAGGCATGTGATAGAATTTATTCATTATGATAAAATCAGGTTTCAAGTGAAGAATCCATAGAAATGGCTAAGCTTCTGGCATTGAAGGAAGGATTGCTTGTAAGTTCGACTGCTCCCCCCCCGCCTGGCCCTCTCCCAAAAAAGGAAAAAGAAAAAAATATTCCCACAGGAAAAAAAAAGTGTGCGCAAGAACTATTAACATCATAATAGTAATGCTCCAGTTTTGCACACTTCTAGTAGCGTCCTGCATGTTTGGATAATGAACATATGCATTTAACAGGTGGGAATATCATCTGGTGCTGCTGCTGCTGCGGCAATTGAAGTTGCTAAGCGCCCTGAAAATGCTGGGAAGCTCATTGTTGTAAGTATCAATCACTTTTTATGAAATGCTAGATAACTCATGATCAGCCAAAGCTGATAAGCTATGTCATGCAAAAAAATGAAATTTCGTATGGGGCCAAAACAATGAACAAAAGATGCATCAGTATCTTAAATGTACTCGTGGAATTTAGTGATTCGTAGGCATCTAAGTGATTGACATGGTGAAATGTTTTGCTCCTGTTCGCCTTGTATAGGCAGGAAGTGCTTATTTAATATTTGTCGTCCAAAAAACCTTGTTTTCTGCATATTTGTCAAAGAGTAGCTCTTGTTTTCGGCATTAACACTAAATAGGTGGCCCAATATGGTGAAACAAATTGACCTCTATTCAGTTTTGTGCTTCTTCTGTTCCTCAGTTCCTCTCTTTCAAATACATCTGGCTTTTTTGGTTGTGTGGGGGTTAGATCCTTGATATGTAAGTGTGGAAGGTCTGAAATTTGACAATCTGCGTACATGCCACCCTCCCCAAGCCCAGACCCCATTTATGGGATAACACTGGGTATGTAGTTGTTGTTTAGGGTAAGTTGCTTCATTGGCAGTGCTTGGGACCAAAAAGATGCAATAATTTGATTGTCATTGGGCTATAAGCTCAAGACTTATGTGCCTACTGCAATTGTTGAATACACTCCTTTATTGTTGTCTGCCTACTTCTAAAATAAGCCTACTAAAATGAGTAGATTTATTTATGGTGTCAAGCCAAGTGTTACCTCAATCCTCATTTTGATTGTTTGTCAAATAGATTTTCATCTTGTCCAGCAAAACAACCTAATTTTGCAATTTGTTCAATGTACTACTTTATCGATCCATCTTTTTCCTTTTTTTCAGGCTGTACTTTGTCGATTTATCTTGTGCTTCCTGCCATTAGTGTTCTATTGTTCTAGTAGCATATCTAATTTGAAAGTTTTGGGCACATAATAATCTTTCCGTGCTTGAACTATACAAGTATCAAATTGACGTATTGTCTCCACGTGGAGAGTATTTTTACCAATCTTTGTCATTTGCATGATAGAAAGTCATTCTCAATAGCAGTGAGGTTTGTTTTGCTTCTACTTACAGCTAATTGAAACTGGTATGCAGGTTATTTTCCCAAGCTTCGGGGAGCGATATCTTTCCTCTGTGCTCTTTGAATCTGTTAGACGGGAAGCAGAGAACATGACCGTGGAGCCTTGAACTTTTTGCCCTTCCATTACCAGATCATAGTCTCGAAGTGGGCTTTCCGATGAAAGCAGAATGTTCTTGTCTGAACTTTTCCTTTCCTGTTTTGCTGGAACTGCTAGAAAATAAGGCCTTTTTCTTTTCTTTAGTGGCCATGTTCTTTTTTAAGTAAGGAAAACCTTTCAAGTATATGTTAGTGCTTCTGTAATTTTACTGTTTCTACAACACTTGTTGCCAGTGGATTTATTACAGAAATTTTTCTAGAGCTGTTGCTTCTTGTTGCATATTTTTACTTGGTTTTACATTGACAACCATGTGCTTTTTCTTCTAGGTAAATGACTTTTTTGTTTGTATCTTCTTTTAACCTTTTCGAATTCTCAGTTCTATTACTAGTTTTTCCTAACCTTCTGGTGTCTGTCTAAAAGATTTGAAGCAGAGCTTTAACCCAAATATCTTCTATTTTCTGCCTAGTTGTTTTTGAACCAAACTAAAAGCCTATAAAATTTACTCAAAAGTAGTTGGAAAAACTGTCTTTTGGTGTTTTAGTGAAAATAGTACTAGTTCTTTTTCGAAAACAAGTTTTTCACAATCTTCAGACAAATGTACCAGACACAAAATCCAGACAAAGAGGAATTTGTGCGGCAAGGTTAAAGTGTTTGTCAAGATTTTTTTTTTTTTGTAGCACTAATTTTTTCCTCTAAAGGCTTGATCAAATCCTCAATTTTCTAAAGTAGCACTTCTGGCTTCCTAGAGCTTTAGCTAGTATAGCTCATATAAATCGGGAAATGGAGTTAACATTATCATTAAAGAAAAAATAATTTCAACTTTCAGCAAAGTGAAAAAATTGTTGAAAATTATTACAGGAAAAAAGAAAAGGGAAAAAAAATTCAGTAAAATACACAAAAAGAAAAGAGCCCCTTATCAACCAAAAAAATCTTGTACACCTTTACCAGCAAAAACTTGATCAGAAAGTTCAGCTAAAACAGCATTAAGAGTAAGCAAAACAACACTTGATCCAGCAATAACCCCAATCACAACACCAGTAGTACTCAACACTTTACCAAAAACTGGCCATTCAATTTCCCTTATCTCTTCAACCACTCCACTCCAAAAATCAGGTTCTTTTTCTTCTCTTTCTTTCATCAACTTCTTTATCTCTGACCCCACATCCGACAACGCCACGTCATCATCATCTCCTCCGGTGATTTTGTTGTTTTCTGGTGGTGGGTTTTGGTCTGTTTCTGATGAGGTGTTGTTTTGGTTGGAATCTTGTATGGCTTTTATTGGGACAGTGAAGGTCTTGAGTTTCTTGAAAATGGTGGGTTTTTTGAGATGGATGGGTTTAATTGAGAAGGTGATGGTGGTGGTGGTGTTGTGGTGAAGTAATTTTGAAGAGGGAAGTGAGAGTGAGAAGGATAGTGGATGTGCTGCCATTGTTGGGGAGATATGAGCTTTGCTATTAGTGGGTGTGGAGAAAACTATTGGAGAGGATGAGTAAGTGGAGGAAGTTTATTTTGTGAGTTATACAATAAACTTTTAGATCTGTGAGTCTTTGAAAGTTGACAATGTTGTGTCCCATTTATTTTTCTTGCAAATTAGACTAATAAACTCATTTCTTTTTATTAAGATTAAAATATCTGAATCTGAATGCATATCTAAATAATTAAGATATTATTTCTAGATGTGAATAGCGAATGATTAAGACTGATTATTTTTTAACATTTGAATGTGCGTAATATATTTATTTAAATATAATAAGTATATACAATTCAAATAAAAAAGTAACTAGATATTAGAAAATAAATATAAACTAATAAAATAAAATTAGCCCCCGTTTGGCCATAAGAATTATTCACTTTATTCTGAAATTTTTTTACACTTTTTTCCGGAATCAGCGTTTGGCCATGAGAATTTCGAATACAACTTGAAGTTGTATTCCGGAATACCAAAATCTCAAAAAACTTATTTTTCAAAATTTTTCACTTTTTTATAACTATATTTCACCAAAAATTACAATTTCAAAAACTATGGCCAAACACAACTTCAACTCCAAAATTTCAAAAAAAAGTGATTTTTTTTTTTTTTTGGTATCTATGGACAAACGGGGCCTTAGTATTTGATAAAAAAAAAACGAAACAATTATGTTCGCTACTGATGTTGGAGATGCTTTTGTAGTGGTGGTGGTGGTGATAGTTGTCATGGTGGACGTGGTTGGTGTTAAAGTGACTGTCGCGATGGTGGCGATTGATAGTGGTGGTGGTGATTATGAAATCATCATTGAGTTTGTTGATGTTAGTAATTGATGGTGGTGGTAGTGGCGGCTAAATAGTGTGTGGTGGTTGACTATGGCGTTGGTGGTAGCTGGCGACAACGCTAGTTATGATAGTAGAGGTGGTTGGTAGTAAAGGGTGACCACAGTGGTGGTAGTGGCTGATAGTGGTGGCGGTGACGATGATGGTGGTGGCGATGGTGGCTGTTTATATAATTATTATAATGGAGGTGATAGGTATGGTAGTGACTAACAGTAGTGGTTCTTAGGGTGGGGAGCGTAGAGTCCAAAACTAAAATATCCCTAAAAAAGTGGAGTTGAACCAAAATATCAAAAAAAAAAAAAAACTGTGACAAAAGTACCTTTAACGTAGTATTTTATTGCGTTAAAGGACTTAACCGTAACGGCACAGTTAAGTCCTTTAACGCAGTAAAATACTGCGTTATAGGACCAAGTAATTGTTTTTTCTATAACGTAGTATTTTACTGCATTATAGAACCAGTAAAAAAAAAATTTGGTCAACTTTTTTTTTTTTTTGCAATACTTAGTGTTTTTTTCATACTTTGACCAATTATTAGTCATGTGTCAAGACTCCAAAACGTCAATATTTTATATAGAACCTTATATTTTTTTTCTGCGTACAATAATGTAGGCTCAATACATCAAGGATACGTAAACGTTCGGATCGTCATTTTAGGGGTTGAAAAGGCGCGCGAAGTAAGTTTTATTTGAAAACTTTAGGTTTAAGTGTTCTATATTTATAAGGTTATTTCAGTCAACTTTATATGTCGAGAAAATTAGTCAGCTTTATTTTCGAAAATTGAAACCACAAAAGTGAAATTGACATTCATAACTACATTGCCTCAGGATTTTTATGTTGAAATCTATTGCGTATCATCATATTATAAGTAAATAAAACTAAAAACTTCACGCCAATTTGGGGAAAAATTCAAATTGAATACGATAACACGTGCTTTTTTTTAAATCAGCTCGGCCAAACCGTCTTACGGCGTTTGTCCGCGTAGATCTCGAAAAAATACGCAAGATAAAAAAAATCGCATAAAACGGACATCCGAACACAAAGTTATGACCATCTAAAGTTTGATCACTTTACAACTAGCTTTTCTCCCTACGTTTTTTAAATACATTTTTATTATATTCAAAATAAAGGTATGTCTTGATTAAAAAATAATATGCTTAAATTAAAACCTTAAAAAATAAAACACTTAAACCTAAAGTTTTCAAACAAAACTTACTTCGGGTACCTTTTCAACCCCTAAAACGACGATCCGAACATTTACTTATCCTTGATGTATTGAACACACATTATAGTACGCAGAAAAAATATCAGGTTCTATATAAAATATTGACATTTCAGAGTCTTGACACACGACTAATCGTTGGTCAAAGTATGAAAAAAACACTAAATGTTGCTAAAAAAAGATTTATTAAAATAAGATGTTGCGATCTTTCTATGAAAAAAAACACTAAGTGTTCCTTAAGTGTGTTATTTTTTAATGCGTAACTTTATTTCGAATATGTTGTAAAAAAATAAATTGCTTAAATCAGCCGTCTGAGCGGCAAAAAATCGCATATATTCGAAATAAAGTTACGCTTCAAAATATAACATACTTAAATCTAAAACCCTAAAAATTAAAAACTTTAAGCTAATGACAACAAGTCTTCAAATAAAAATGGACATCTACGTACATAGAACACTTAAACCTAAACTTTTTCAAACAAAATTTACTTCGGGCACCTTTTCAACCCCGTACAATGACGATCCAAACGTTTACGTATCCTTGATGTATTGAGCCTACATTATTGTACGCAAAAAAAAAAAATCAGGTTCTATATAAAATATTGACGTTTCGGAGTCTTGACACACGACTAAATGGAAAAAAACACTAAGTGTTGCAAAAAAAAGTTGACCAATTTTTTTTTACTCGGTCCTATAATGCAATATTTTAATGCGTTAAAGGAATTAACCGCGCCGTTACAGTTAAATCCTTTAACGTAGTAAAATACTGCGTTAAAGGTACTTTTGTCACCGTTTTGGTTTTTTGGGTATCTTGGTTCAACCCCACTTTTTTAGGGACTTTTTGGTTCTGGACTCAGGGAGCGTAAGGGTGGTGGTGGTTGACAATGGTTGTGTTGTGATGGTGGTTGACAGTAGTTGTGATGACAAAGGTGGTTAGTGGTGGGGGATGGGATGGAAGGGTGAGGGTAAAGAGTGTGGGGGCGGGGGCGGGCATGGCGGGGTTGGTGGTGGGTGGGGGTGGATCTTATGGTTGTGGACAGAGTGATGGCAAACATTATTCATACAAAAATACCTTTTGTTCAAGATCTTAATGATTAAAGATCTATTCAGACTAAATTAGTGCTTAGATCTTAATATTGTAAACAAATGTGCTTAATGACCTAACGTCTCAACCATTCAGATTCAGACTCCATTAAGTGCAAACAAATGAGGCATAAGGGGTCGTTTGGTAGGGTGTATAAGAATAGTACTGAGTAAGGTGTATTAATAATGTTGAGATTAGTTATGGTACAATTAGTTTGCTGGCATTATTTTTTATCGATTGTTTAGTTTGTTGTATTAAATAACATGTATCACATACAACGGTGGATACAGGATTTTCACTGAAGGGGTTTGAAAAATAAAAATCTAGTGATTAAGATTTGAACTTGGAATCTCAAGGTGAATTTTGAACACCCTAAACCACTGAACTAACCTCTTCTCTTGTTTTTAGAGTATTCAAAATCTATGTGCATACATAAAAAATGAAAAAATACCTTATATATATGGTGTAATTTTTTATCGAGGGTGGGCGGGCTCTGGATCCGCCCCCGATTGCATAATTTCTAAGTAGTATAGAATAGGAATAATACTTGTATTGTTAATGTCATGGTTTACTCTATATAAGAATAGTACTACAGTCAAACATCTCTATAGTGGCAGCGTTTGTCCGGAAATTTCATGACTGCTATAGTGAGGTGCTGTTATGCATGTATACTGACATTCGATATTTAGATCTCATTTAGCTGTTATAAACAAAAGTGCGCAAACAGTTAACTTTTTATACTTTTTATGTTATAAACGAAAACAATATACTTGTAAATTTTAAAATTTCAGTTGATTTTCATATCTCATAAATCAAAAATTGAAAAGACTAATACATTAGTACTAAATCCATAACTAGTTGTACCACACAGATAAAAAATTAAAATCTATGGAACATATGCATTATAAATTAATTGAGAATTTAAATATTTCAAGTTTGATGTAAGAACTCTACAATTGTAGACTGTTTCGTAAATTCTAGTCTCTTAGTGATAATAAAACGCTTGAACTGATGAAGAATTTTGTCCAAACTTGCAGCAAAAGAAAATTCAATAGCTTTCTCTTGAAGGCTATCTAAGTGCTTAACAGTTGACTCTTCTATCTCCAAGTTGTAGTAGGTTGAGGCTCTTTATCGACACTTTTGTTGTCACATAATATATTTATTACAAATATTATTACACGCTATTTGAATATGGCTGTTATACAGAGGTAATTTTACAAAGAGCGTACCACTCTAATGGATACCATTGCTATTACATGCAGAATGCTATTATAGAGAAGTAAAATATAACATGCAAAATCGGTTTCGGAGAAAATCAAGCCGTTATAGTGAAATGCTGTTATAACGAATGACAATTATAGAGAAGTTTGACTGTAATACCTTAGGTTGAAATACTATCAAACAAGAGATCAAATAATACTAAAGTTAATACCAATATTATTTTCTTGAATACCGCTCCTACCAAACAAACCCTAAGCACTAATTGAACAAAAGATTTACATAAATTGATTAAGTTTAGTGTGGGTGATGTCAATTCACATAAGATGTATCGTATCACACAGGAGTTAGTAGATCTGCAACCCTGGCCTCAAAAAATATAAACGCTATAGAGTTTAGATACTAACTTGAATTGAACAATTAAAAATATCGATATGAGTTTGCTGTTGTAATTGTAATTGTACAAAAAGTTGTCATACAAAATTTTATGAGCTGGTTGGTAATGGGTGTGGGTCTGATTGAGAAGGTGGAGTTGTGGTGTGAGGAAAGTTGTGTTAGCGTTTGAAGATAAAGCTGATAATCTATGAGCTTGCTGTTAGCTCAATTTGTGAATAAATTGCTTATAATTTTAAAATAACAAAAACAAAGTATAATTTAAAACATGTCACAAAGCACTAGATACATGTTCAAGAAAAATCTTCTCAAAAGATGTAAATGGAAAAAAATGATCTTAAAAAGCTCAAATATATAGATAACCTCTCAAATTTGACGCAGATTTTCATTATGAATCTTAACTAGGATCAGTACGTATTGAACGCTTTAACATAATTCAAATTGTACCTATTAAACACAAAATGCGAACTCCCATTCTCTTCTTCATCCATTCCTTGTATCCTTACTATTATTGCACTTAGGAAAAGAAAGGAAAAACAGCAAAGTGTCTTATAAGTTTAGCAAATCTTATACTCCTAGTTCTTATTTTCTCAGTGTAGAAAATGTCGTACTTTTTATATTCTTATTGACAAAATATTTTGGTTTCTCCCTTTTTTTCTTCCCTGTCCACCCATTTAAAAGAAAATCTAGACTTGGGCTTGGTTATACAGGTAAGACCCAAAATGTAATGTGCATTTGCACGATTATCCTTCAAACGCACTGGTCTTAATTTTTTATCCCCAAATCGGTGGTCTTTTACCTTCGCTTAATAGTATGAGGTTTGGAGTTCGAATCCCGGCTCATTAAAAAAAAAAATTGCAAGTCAGGGTTTGGTAACAAAGTTAGGCCTCAGGTAGAGCTTTGCATTCAAAACTCTGTCTTGCGAAATCCCCCCCCCCCCCCCCCCCCTCTTTATACTGAGCTGGGGTTCGAACCCATAACTTCGAGGTATTAGGCGAAGGGAAAATATTAAAGAACACCAATTTGAGGGGGAAAAATTAAAGACCAGTGCCTTTGAAGGGCAATTCGCAGGAATGCCCTTATTTTGGGGTCGTCTTTAATTTTTGTCAATTAAATTGGTGGTCTTTAATTTTTGCCCTTTATTAGAACCCCTTGGTTTTTGGTTCGAATCTCCGCTCAGTTAAAAATTAAAAAAAAATCGAAAGAGTTTGGATTCTCAAGGCAGAGTTTGGATTCTCAAGGCAGAGTTTCGCCTTAAGGTAGAGTTTCCAGTCAAACTCTTCTTGATCAGGCAGAGTTTGAGTGAGTTTTGCTTTCAGGTTTCACCTTAAGGTAGAGTTTCCAGTCAAACTCTCCCTGATCAGGCAGAGTTTGAGTCAAACTCTGCCTGATCAGGTAGAATTTTGAGGCAAACTCTACCTTTAGGCAGGCTATCAGGTAGAGTTCTAAGGTAGAGTTTTGCCTTTATGCATGCCAAAACTCTACTACCTAAAGGCAAAACACTGACTTAAGGCCTAACTTTACTACAAAACTTTACCTTGGGATTTTTTTTTTGTACTGAGCCAGGATTCAAACCCCAAATCTCATTGTATTAAGCGAAAGGGCCAAAAATTAAAGACCACCAATTTGAGGGGCAAAAATTAAAGACCAGTGCATTTGAAGGGCACTCTGCACCAAAAACATTTGCATGATTACCCTTCAAAGGCACTGGTCTTTAATTTTTTCCTTCCCCTAACACCATGATATTTGGGGTTCAAACCTGGCTCAGTAAAATAAAAATAAAAAAATTCGCAAGACAGAGTTTCGTAGTAAAGTTAGGCCTATTCGAGCCTCAAGCAGAGTTTTGAATGCATAACTCAACCTTAGGGTTGGGCATGGGAAAAATTAAAGACCAGTGCCTTTGAAAGGCAATTCGCAGGAATGCCCTTATTTTGGGGTCGTCTTTAATTTTTGTCAATTAAATTGGTGGTCTTTAATTTTTGCCCTTTATTAGAACCCCTTGGTTTTTGGTTCGAACCTCCGCTCAGTTAAAAATTAAAAAAAAAATCGAAAGAGTTTGGATTCTCAAGGCAGAGTTTGGATTCTCAAGGCAGAGTTTCGCCTTAAGGTAGAGTTTCCAGTCAAACTCTTCTTGATCAGGCAGAGTTTGAGTGAGTTTTGCTTTCAGGTTTCACCTTAAGGTAGAGTTTCCAGTCAAACTCTCCCTGATCAGGCAGAGTTTGAGTCAAACTCTGCCTGATCAGGTAGAATTTTGAGGCAAACTCTACCTTTAGGCAGGCTATCAGGTAGAGTTCTAAGGTAGAGTTTTGCCTTTATGCATGCCAAAACTCTACTACCTAAAGGCAAAACACTGACTTAAGGCCTAACTTTACTACAAAACTTTACCTTGGGATTTTTTTTTTTTGTACTGAGCCAGGATTCAAACCCCAAATCTCATTGTATTAAGCGAAAGGGCCAAAAATTAAAGACCACCAATTTGAGGGGCAAAAATTAAAGACCAGTGCATTTGAAGGGCACTCTGCACCAAAAACATTTGCATGATTACCCTTCAAAGGCACTGGTCTTTAATTTTTTCCTTCCCCTAACACCATGATATTTGGGGTTCAAACCTGGCTCAGTAATATAAAAATAAAAAAATTCGCAAGGCAGAGTTTCGTAGTAAAGTTAGGCCTATTCGAGCCTCAAGCAGAGTTTTGAATGCATAACTCAACCTTAGGGTTGGGCATGGTATGGTATTTAAAACTTTGGTTCGGTAATTTCAATTTTCGGTATTTAAAAATACTATACCATTACCATACCAAATTAATTCGGTATGGTTCGGTATTTTTAAGTTCGGTTTCAGTATTTTGCGGTACGGCAATTCGGTAACCATAGTTTGTTCGACTACGACTTATATATATATAAAATAATAATAATAATAATAATAAAGAATTATGACTTGGGATATTCAAGAAATATCTCAATTATATCATACTAACACCTTACACGTGTAAAAATATTCAAAAGAAAGTGCAAGCAATGCCCTTTGTTAATCAATTACACAAAAAGGGCATTTCAATCAAGACATATATACTTCGGTACACAAAAAAAGGCATTTCAATCAATTATATCATACTAACATCTTACACATGTAAAAATATTCAAAAGAAAGTACAAACAATTTCAACGTCTAATAATTAGTTAGTACTAATACTAATTATATATTTGTTAGTATTTTATATATATATATATATATATATATATATATATATATATATATATATATATATATATATATACTTCGGTATGGTATTCGGTATTTTCTTTATCAATACCGAATACCAAACTTTTTAAAAATGCATACCAAATACCATATACCGAAACTACTATATCAAAAATTTAGGTTTCGGTATGGTAATCGGTATATACCGTACCGTGCCCACCCCTACTCTACCTTAAGGAAGAGTTTGAAACTCTGCCTTACGAAATTCCTTTTTTTTTTACTGAGCTGGAGTTCGAACCCGGAACCTGAGGGTATTAGGCGAAGGGCAAAATTAAAGACCACTAATTTGAGGGACAAAAATTAAAGACCAGTGCCTTTGAAGGGCAATCCGCACAAAAAAATGTAATGGATCGCGTCATTTGCACGATTGCCCTTCAAAGGCACCGGTCTTTAATTTTTGTCCCTCAAATTGGTGGTCTTTAATTTTTGCTCTTCGCTAAAAATTCCTTGATTTCGGGTTCGAAGCCCCGCTCTATAATTTTTTTTTAAAAAAAATCTTAAGGTAAAGTTTAGATTCGTAAGGCAAAGTTTTGCATGCAAAACTCTTCCTCAGGCAGAGTTCCAAACTCTACCTTAAGGTAGAGTTTTGCCTTCAAAGGCATAATTTTGCCTTCAAGCGTAAGGCAAAACTCTGTCTTAAGGATTTTTTTTTTAAACTTATTTGGAATTTTACAAACCTCTGTCTTAAGGCCTAACTTTTGCCCAAATAGGCCTATTTTGGGCAAAAGTTAGGCCTGTTCAGGCAAATGTTTGCCTTAAGGCAAACTTCTGCCTGAATAGGCCTAACTTTACTATAAATTTCTGCCTTGCGAACTTTTTTAATATTTGACAGGGCGAAAGTTCAAATTCAAAACCCACAAATTTTAGGAGAAGGACAAAAATTAAATATTTCAAATTTGAGGGACAAAAATTAAATATCAGTGCCTTTGAAGGATATTCCGCACAAAAAAATGTAAATGGATCTTCCCCAAATGATTTTAGTGCGATGCTTCTATATGGGCCTTTGAAAATAACGTTGGGTTGCACTGGAAACTAGCACTGGAAACTAAAACAATAAATTGTTTCCAGAGCCAGCTAATCTTGTTTTCCTTTTCAGACATTTCCCCCGGAAAAGGGTCAAATATACTCTTGTACTATCAGAAAAGGTTTAAATATAACCCTCATTATATTTTGGGTCCAAATATATTTCTGCCGTTATATTATTGGTTCAAATATATCTCTCTTTCATTAAGTTTGTCCAAAGTGGACATCTAGTCCTACGTAGCACTGTCATTTGATGAAGTGGATGTCACGTGGCATGCCACCTCAACGCCCCTAACCCATTTTACCCCTCCCTTTATTTGTTATTTCACCGCTAAAACTTCATTCTCCTTTACCACCATTGCTGCCCCAAAAAGACTTGATAAAAGCAGAAGTCTATCATATGACATAAAATGAACGAACAGTTGGGCATATGATTTTTGCAAAAAAATAAAATGCAAATGACAACAATGTTGTCCAACAAACACCATAGTAAAAAAATGTTAAAAAATAAGATGTTCTCTTTGTAGGATGCTTTCATATCGCAAAAGTCAATTATCTCTAGAATTGAATCACTGACCCCATTTTCCCCCTTTATCTCTAAAATGGAATGTTGGAATCAAATTAAAATCGTGTAACTCATAAACCCATTAATAGGAAATACTACTGTTAAGTTCGTTCTGCCATTTCACATCACAAAATGCAAAACATTTCAAAAAGCTAAAAGACGGCGACGAACCAAATCGTTGAAATGACACGAGAGTTGAACTTTTTCGGTGGTGGCGGCAATAGTGGTGGAGGGGAAAGAAGTTTTAGTGGTGAAAAAATAAATAAAGGGGAGGGGTAAAATGGGTTAGGAGCACTGAGGTGACATGTTACGTGACATCCATCTCATCAAATAACAGTGCCACGTAGGACTACATGTCCACCTTGGACAAACTTAACAGAGGAGGGCATATTTTAACTAATAATATAACGGTAGGGGTATATTTGAACCCAAAATATAACGAAGGATATATTTAAACCTTTTCTCATAGTACTGGGGTATATTTGACCCTTTTCCTTTTTATTTTTTATTTTTTTTATTTTGTTGTTTGCTCCGGGATAGAGCTAAAAATATATTACAGGATCAAATACTTTTTTTCTAAATATCCTCTGTAATCCAGTCAGAGGCGAAGTCATTCATTAATACGGGATTTTGTGAGAAAAACTCCTGTGACCAGACTCCAACTAAAACCAAATAGAGTACTTGGCCTACAGTATTAAAATTCAAGTATATTTGGTCACGAGAGTTTGGTCCTTTCAATGGTCAAAATTTCTCGGAGTAAAACTTATTATGATCAAATAGATATTATGCTTAATTTGGATATACAGACACAGAGAGGAGGCCGGAACCAAATGACCCAAAAAAATTTTTTTTAACCAAAATATCTCAACAAAAAAAAATAAAAAAATAGCTTTAGCGCAGTATTTTACTGCGCTAAAGCACTTAATCGTGACGGAGCTGTTAAGTGCTTTAGCGCAGTTACATACTGCTTTACTGCGCTAAACTAAATTCTCTCTCCCCTATAGCGTAGTATTTTACTGTGCTATAGGAGTCCACCATTTTCCCAAAACAACCTGTTATTATATTTTCACACTTTTTTACATAGTTTAGTTATATATTAATCATGCTTTGAGACTCCGAAATTTCAATATTTTATATAGAACCATACTTATATTTGTACGATTAATAAGGTAGGCTCAATACTTCAAGGATACGCAAAAGTTTGAATTGTCATTTTAGTGGTTGAAAAGTGCTCGAAGTCCTTTTTTATTTGAAGACTTGTAGTCATTAGCTTTACGTTATTTATCTTTTAGGGTTTCATGTTATTTTTAAATTAATTCTTAACCTTATTTCGAATGTGTCACGTTTATTTTTATTTTTTTATTATCAATTTAGGATGTGAAACTATAAACAATAATAAAGACTAAGATAATATTTATCAATATAAATAGATATGCAAAAAATATATAATATTTATGATAAATTGTACAACACTAATGTATATACACTATCGTGGATGGGTCTCACATGTGGTATGCCTGAGACTATCCTTAGGCCTAAGGCTCATACCATCCCTACCGCCCTCGCTATCGTCTCCATCGCCCTTTTTTCTCTTAATAATAGGGCGCTCCAAGTCATGATCATCTCCTCTTCCCCTGGCTCGTGCGCCCTTGACTAGAATGTGCTTCTTCTTGGAATTTGGTCCCGCTAGCACGGGCAGAACCTCATGCTGACCTGGGTCTGGAACTCGACCTCTTTCTCGTCTGGAGTTGCCACCGCAGGCGCCGAAGGATGAACCTGAAAAGTATATAATAATTAGTACAATTTCTTATTTATATTGAATACCTTAACGTTTGTTGAATAATCAAACCTGTGTATCAACGGACGCTTGAGTAGGCTCCTGAGAAGGGTCTGTAGGCACCTGAGATAGGTCTGGTGGTGAATATGAGGTAGTCTCCTGGACGAGATGTTGTTCGAAGTCCAAATAAAGGTTATAAAAATTAAATAAATATTTACCTTATATTGAATAAAATAGATTTTAAGTAAAAATCTAACCTGCGCCTCGGTAGTCTTATGAGAAGACACCTCTGCCTCGACCGACTGATGAGAAGGCTCCTGAATGGGTCGCTCATGTGGACCCACTCGCGTCGAATCCTAAAATATGAAAAAAAAACGAAATAATAAGTACTATACATATTTAAAATAAGTACTTTAAATAGTCAAATATGTATTTTAAATATTGACCTTAAATTGAATAAAACTAATTTTAATAAAAAGCTTACATGTGGCTCGACAGTCACATGGGAAGACACCGTTGGCTCGACAGGCCCATGAGAAAACGCCTGAGTGGGTGGCTCTGCTGGATCCGCTGGCGCCGAATCCTAAAATATAAAATATTACTAAATAATGAGTAACATATATATTTAACATAAGTAATGTAAATGAACAAATAAGTATTTTAAATACTAATCGGGATAAAAAACTCATCGAAGTCAAGAATCCTAGCTCTCTCTAAATTCCTCACAGGCTGCTCATCAGTTAATGAAGTGCGTAATGCTGCCCAATCGACGTTATCACGCTCCTCCATGTATGCATTCTGGCTCGGCTATGATGAATACCCAGGTATCTCAGCAAGTAGGAGCGCCGACGTAAACATAGGTGAGTCCCCAGATGAGCTGCCACCGGCATGGAACGGTTGCGGATCGACTAGAACGGGAACGTCCTCTGGAATGGGATCGGCATCATATGCCTCATCTACCAGATGGTGTCCTCCACCACTAGGTCCTCTAGCAGCAGCACCGCGTCCTCTGGCAGCACGACGTCCTCTGACAGCATGGCCTCCTCCTCTTGGAGCGCCCGCTCCTCCTCCCGGCGCTGGCTGATACTCGGCCTTTGGAACAGGCTCCTGCATGCGCCTAATCTCTCCTGCCTGCCGGATACCATCCTCGGATATCCGTACTATCTCTGACGCAAGCCCCGCAAGCCCGAGGTAAGGCATTTGCTCTAACCCCAACATGCGTAATCACTGTACGGCCACCAGCTGCATTTGTGTTCAACAGTAAAAAAAAAAGTTATTTTTTAAAACGTAACAATAAATGCAATTAAATAAATCTAAATACGATAAACTTACCAATGTCTTGTACTGCCCCGCAAGTGCTGAATATCCTACATACCTAGCGGGACGCAAAGCTAGGTTGCCGATCAATCAGCGTGTGATCTGATGATACCAGCACATCTAACCCTCAATGGGAGTCAAATGGCCGACCACCGCTAAAGTGTCCAACCTGTTCTCCCAACGGTGGCACTGGACAATCATGAAAGCCAGAAAATCATCATCAATGGCAGCCCAATCTCCCCGCTGGTAGTGTCGGAGCTCATGACGGACGACAGGGGGTATACTCTGTGTATGCCCGAACTGTCATAAGACATGCTCGAGCGTGTGGTCCTCTACGATGTCCAAGTGCATCAATGGACATCACGACCTTCAAACCCCCTGCCCTGCCCTGCAAAAGGCCGGCAAACCATCTAATATAGCAGCGTACGACATCCATATAAATAGTTGCATAACATATAAATACAAATCAGTGATCACCAAGTAGAAAAGACGTTTAATTAAATTAATAATGTAAAGTTAAATAGTTTTACCGCATCGTCCGTCATGAGATCAAGCTGGTCTTAAAATGGAAGAATACTGTGGTGCGTATCCATATCCAGGTCAAAACTAGCTATCCACTTCCTCGCATAAGACATGTCAATCTCGAGGTGATGCCTAGGTACGGGCTGAAAAGGCAACATCCTCTCTCACGCCCATAACTGTAAGCGATATTAGAAAAAATAATTTTTTAGTCGTCGTTTCAAGAGGTTTGTTTACATTAAAGGAACGCGCACTTAAAATATTACCTAGAGAAGAGCAAAAATTCCACACACATTGCTGACAGCACCAATAGATGCTCAGCATAGGCATATATAAAGATATGACAAAATAGCACCGCCCCAGCTGTAGACTCCCAAGCGGTCCAGATGCTCCAAGAAAACCAAATATCGTAAACTAACAAAGGCACCCGATGAGTTCGGGAACAAGATGCCCCTGAATATAATAAGTAGGTACAAACGGGCATGACGATCAACAACATCCTGCTGGGTGACGTCCTTAACAGGAGGGAGAGCCTCCAAATAAGTGCAGAGTGCGTTAATCTGAACCCGACTCTGTCCCGACATCACATCAGGCACGAAGTAGGTGAGCCTAGTCAACTCTATCACCCATGTACTACTAGGAGGAGGCTCGTACCGAGTGTATAATGGCTCTCCATCTACTAGCAATCTAAAGAGGACCTCCACATCCTGAAGTGTAATCGTGGCCTCACCAGTGCGAAGATGGAAGGTATGTGTCTCCGGCCTCCACCGCTCAACCATGACCGTAATGAGCGCCCAATCATGCTGTACCCGACCAACGGATAGGCAACGATAGATGCCGCCCTGAAACAATATCTCTAAGACGCGAGGGTGTGGGGGGCGCTCGCGTAAAAGAGTCCACGCTCTCTGCAGCCTACATGGACGGAGCCTAGTCGATATCCCTATAGTACCAGCCCATAATAACTCTGACCTATGATTGCCTTGCAAAGACAATACTGATCTATCAGCGGGCCCCGGGTGAACATCGGGCCCCGAGTGATCATCGGGCCCAGGGGAAACATTCAGATCCATGAAAGAGTCCGATCTGTACAAACTAAATTAGTCATTACTCTTGAAACGAAAGATAAATTATTTTAACTAATTAATAATTTGTAGGGAATATGTGAATCATGTTGTATTATATCTTGTGAATAATTAACATGGGATAAAAAATTTCACAAATAAATAAAATAACAATGGCATAATTAACATAATAGGAGATTACTATATTTTGGGGATATGTAGTCTCTATGTACGTGCGTTGCACGAATATTTCTTGTCGATTTTATAATATTATTTATATTCTATTGATAAGCAACTTGGAAAAAAAATATCTACTTACTATCTTGAATACAATATTTATTTTGAATGTATAAATCTTTATTAGATAGTCTTTTCCAAAAAAAATTTCACTCTCCAACCAAATATTGGAAGAAAATAATTATTTTCAACATAACTTTCGTCATATTAAATGTGCAGTAAATTTAATATGCGATAGTAAGGACACATATGTGATGGCAAAGACTTTTAAGTTAATTAGTTTTGAATTATGTGATGTCAAAGACTTTTAAGTTAATTAAGTTAATTAGTTTGGAAATCGAAATTCAGCAGTAATATTTGTTTAGAACTCTATTTTGAATATGTGATATATTTTTAGTTGACCAAATAGCCAATACAACTATGATAAAATTAAACTAAAAGAGTATATTCTTCGACCACATATTTTCCTACAAACTTTACATTTTTATCGTTAACTTAGGTATTTATGAAAAGAAGAACTTTAACTATTCCTTTTTAGATAATCTTTTTTTATTTAACATATATATTCATTCTTTTAAAATAATATAGATTTAACAATTCATAATCATTTACAACTTGTTTGGATGGTTGTTACCTATTGTATTATATTGTGTTGTTAGTTTAAATACAATGTTTGCTTTGATTGTTACTTTAATTTTATTGTATCGTATCGTTAAATCCATCGTTATGTAACGACGAAAGGTCGTATTTTATGTAACGACTGATTTAGTCCTATACAGTACAACACAATACGATATATTATGAAACAATACATAACAATCATCCAAACAAAGTGTTAACAAAATAATAATTCATTAACAATCAACTTCTTTCAATTCATAACCAATAGTTAACAACTAATTAATTCATAATCAATATTTAACAAATAATCAATTAACAAAATAATAATTCATTAACAATTAACAATTAACAATTCATAAAAAATTAACAATTCATAAACAATTAACAAATTAACAACTCATAAACATATAACAACTTAACAATTCATAAACATTTAACAAGTTAAAAATTCATGCACATTTAACAATTAATGAATTTGCCAAAAAAAAAACGAAATTGACGACGAGTAAATGTTAAACATGCGGACATATAATGTATATAACAAATTAATAACAAAAGTTCATAGTAGAAAACCGTAATCGAAGATTTTTTGTAGAGTTGTGTTAATCAAGTTGTACGCCACTTTTTCCCATAATTCGAGCTTAGGATCTTGCTCCTTGACTTGAATATACCAAGAATCTAAACTTTCCCGATGAAAATTAATAGAAAACGACGTTTTTTTTTTATGTGGGGACCACCTTAAATCGCCTCCAATGGCGTTTTTGAAATTTTTTAACGCCACTGGAGGGACCAGTGGTGGAGCCGATCGGGTTTTATGGTGGAGCCCTATAGCGCATTATTTTACAGCGCTATAGGAGAGAGACAATTTGGCCGGTTAAGTGCTTTAGCGCAATAAAATACTGCGCTAAAGGTACTTATGTAACTTTTTTTTTTGCTGGGGTATTTTGGTTCAAAAAATTTTTTTGGGGTCACTTTGGTTCCGGACTCCACAGAGAGCACATTGCTTGTATGTCCCTTGCGTTTCACCAAAAATATTGATAAATGCGTGGGTTCAATTTTGCTCAAATTTTGTTCAATCGTTTATACTGTACTGATGCCAATGGTTGGTTTGTGATGAGCAGTTTGCTCCCTTAAGAATTACTTTAGGAAAATAGATTAAATGTTACGATTTTCTAATAATTTTTGGTCTAATTTATATTGAGATAATTATATTCCAATGCCTTTCGGCGAACTAATTTACAATATGGCCAGAAAATGTATAGCTTTTGTATATTAAGTATAAAATATACATACTATATATATATATATATATATATATATATATTATAAAAGCATGAATATAAATGTTGGTTGACCAAAATAGCCTTAAAATATAGCACACGTTAGAGTGAAGACTTACAGTATGATAAGGACTTTAACTCACGCTAATATGCATCATTTATATTCTAATTCCAACAATCCTATTTGTTTATGGACATCAACAATCAACCAACGACATCAGTAGATTAAAATTTTGATTTATCTTCCTTTTTCAATTTGACAGAATTGTATTCCCAATTTATTTTGGTATGAATCTATTATATGAATTATATCCCTTTAGAATTATTTAAAAATCATGAAATTATTTGACATTCTGTATCCTACTTAGTGTTGAAGTTCGTACTAAAATCATTCCTACTTTAACAAAAACACTTTAAACCATCAATACTACATATAACATGCTTGTGAGGTTATGAATTTTGAGAACCAGAGACTAAACGTTGTCTTCCAAAGGATCAATAGATAAATCGTCTTGCTAGGTAACTTCGGCACTCCGGGACTTTTGTCTTTCTATTCTCCTTGATTGCAAACTCATTATCGGATAATCTTTGAAAAGTTGTAGAGGTAGATGTTACCACTTACCAGGATGCTAAGGAACGAAACTTGCTATCACTGGGTACTTAATTAATCTTCTGCCTCATTAAACTTCTATTTGAGACATTGTTTTTCCCCTTTTTGTTCTTTCAATGGCTTTTCAATGACTACTTGGTGTTGTTAAATTTATGCTTTTAAACTTTAAATTTATACTTACCTATTTTGACAATCTTTTTGTTCAAAGATTATTCTTAGGTCTACGCTGTTGAAAATATAATTAAGTAAATAAAAGTATGATCTCTCTAACAGTTTTATGTTTTTAAGAGATGGTAACACACATCAATACTACCATAAGTTTATCCTTAGATCTATGCTGTTGAGAATATATTATTGTTCGTTGAATGCTAATATATCCCATACATCAGCCCAGCAATTAAAACAAGAACATAAACATCACGTGTAAACTAAAACGCCGGCATCAATGAAAATTAGCTAAAAGATCAATTTTTTTTACTAATTTTTACTTAGTGATAAAAATTGTGGAAGAATCCTAGATAAAACTATACGCGTTTAGTTTAGTTTGGCTCTCGAAAAGCGAAAAGTGTCAAACAATTTGGGATAGAGGGAATAACATTTTTATAACTCATAAAATAAATTTATATAATTACAAATAATTTTATCTAATAATTTTTACTATGGTTGAGATTGACTAGGAATAACGTGCAACTGCACGTTTATAGAAACTAGTATATATATATATACACACACACACCCATATAATATACATAATCACTGTAAACTTGGTATGTTTTGACTAGCGCCGTAATTAATTTTGCCCAAAATGAAAAAATCCCAATTTATATTAGGCCCATAATTACTTATATTAAGAGCGAACAAGTCTCGCTTGCGTCCAAAAGCTTGATGAATATACAAGATTAAAGTTCAAACTTTATAAACTCATTTTCTTCCAACCTTTAGACTTATAACTTTTCTTTTGTGATTATGTGAATAGTGCTTCTTTTTCTTATGCATCAATTACGTATTTTAGAATGTACTTTATAAGATTCTTATATGTTCGATATTTTTGTATGTAATGCTTAACTAACTTTTACATAATAGCACTCTCACTGTGAAAGTGTGAGTGTCTTATTAGATTGTCTCACATTTCCAAGAGAATCGTCAAGCAGCTTTTCAGGTAGGTTGAATTGTCCTCATAAAAGCACGTCTGCCAGCTTCATACCACAGTGAAATTAATTCATCAAACTTTGGAGCAAGGTTTTGTTAGGTCTTCAGAAGCACTCAATTGAACAAACGAATTAAGCAGAAAATAAATAAATAAAATAAGCTTGCATATATAACTGGAAAAACAAAAAAGAAACACGGTTGCATAAAATCGTCTCTGCACCGTTACGCATGACATCTAGTGTGAAGATAATTCTTAGTGGACTCACTCAGCATAATCTGTATTAATCGAGCTAGTGAAATTATTAATCGAGCTAGTGAATTTCAGATGAAAGAAAAATTAGTGTTGAGAGAACATGTCCTCTCCATGAAAGTTTCAGCCGGGAAATAGAGAAAATTAATATTGGGGTTGGGGAGTGGCGTATGGGGAAAAGGGATTATCTATTTTAAGTGACAATCTTTTCATTCGGCACCATTGGATCACTAAAGCCGACTTAATCGGGTCTTCAAATAGATTTTGCAGCTAAGTTTAATTTCCTTTGCCTTTGCACTCTAGGGCCAGCCTCCGTACGATCCGAAAAATACTTTTTAGAATCTCTTTCTTATTTAATTTCACATTTTTGTCACCTTCTCAATGTTACATAAAACAATTAACCATAACAATCAAAATAATAATGTCAATGATTAGAATAGCAACAATAATAGTAACGACTAACGATAATGCAATAATTTTTAGCTGCTCTAGTGATTATTCTTCCGCTTCGATAAGGTTCATTCTGAGTGTTGGAAGGTTTTGCATGATAAACATAACAGATCGAATGCCTTTATTTCATCACAGTGAAATTAAATGATTTTTTAAGATCTAATATGTAGACATTTGGCACAAAATCATGTGAAGTCTTCCATTTAATAGATCTTGATTTTTAAATTGCTTCATGGTCACTTCTTTTTTATTGTAACGACTAACGACAAAATATAATACCTCTCCATTCTTTATTTCTCTGTTTCTTTTCTTCATTTTTTTTTTCTGAAAACCATTCAACCATGGAAGATAAGTGAAGGAAAATGACCAAAAATACCCCTCAACAATGTGGGAAATATAACATATTTGCCCTCCGTTCGAATTTAGTTCTAAATATAGGTAAAATAAGATGTTGGACGAGTGTTTCTTTTGAGGCGCAAATCTGAGTCGGTCCAATTAATGATCACCGTAAGAGCATAATCAAGATCATATTCAAATAGAGGACAAATTTATTTTATTTCTCATAGTTGAGCAAATTTGAGTCAGCCCACCCATGAAAAGGGCATTTTTGGTACCAAATTCAAATGGAGTGTTGATGTAAGGACTCCACCGCCTGGGTCGCCCAGGACCTGCAGCTCAACTGGTGAGAGTCGTCTCCTTTGGGAGAACAAAAGGCTTGAGGTCACGGGTTCGAAGCTCTGCAGGGCGCAGCGAACTGGTGTGATTTCCTGTCCATACAATACCTGAGTATGTCAAGCATGCATGTCATGGAGGGGGCCCGCAAGGGGTCTACTCACCGGTCCTGGGCGACCCAGGCGGTGGGGTCCTTACAAAAAAGGCGACTTGTGTTTGAGGATCCGCAGGTGTAACCCATGCATGCTGTGGGTTGCCCTCCATGACTTGCTCATGTACACTGCATTATTGTAGGCAGGAAATCACACCAGTTCGCTGCGTGCTGCAGCACTTCGAACCCGTGACCTCAAGCTCTTTGTCCCCCGAAGGAGCGCCTCTTACCAGTTGAGCTGCAGCTCAATTGGTAAGAGGCGCTCCTTCGTGGAGACAAAGGGCTTGAGGTCGCGGGTTCGATACCCGTAGCTCTGCAGAGTGAAGATGGCATAGTTGTGCGATCCGTCTGCGACCCAAGTCATACAATAATGCAGTGTACATGAGCAAGTCATGGAGGGCAACCCGCAGCATGCATGGGTTACACCTGCGGATCCTCAAACACAAGTCGCCTTTTTTGTAAGGACCCCACCGCCTGGGTCGCCCAGGACCGGTGAGTAGACCCCTTGCGGGCCCCCTCCATGACATGCATGCTTGACATACTCAGGTATTGTATGGACAGGAAATCACACCAGTTCGCTGCGCCCTGCAGAGCTTCGAACCCGTGACCTCAAGCCTTTTGTTCTCCCAAAGGAGACGACTCTCACCAATTGAGCTGCAATACCTGAGTATGTCAAGCATGCATGTCATGGAGGGGGCCCGCAAGGGGTCTACTCACCGGTCCTGGGCGACCCAGGCGGTGGGGTCCTTACAGTTGAGCGGTTAGTAAAATGTACAGCTGTCCCCTGATTATTATGACAGCTGGTACAGTTAGTTTAGGTGCTCTGTTAGTCGATTAATAGTGTGTAAGTTAATTAGTGGTAATTAGTTAACTGGTTAGCTTATATATAAACTAGTCAACTTGTCTGTGCTTTGTGCGGTCATATAAAATAGTGAATTCACTGTATAATCTTGTTGTACCATAATGAGACATAAGAGAGATAATTTTCATACATGATAAGCAGATATAGATAATTTCTCATGTTAACTTAAAAACTCACAATGTTAGTACTGATTTCAAGATTTATTTGCACACTTACTCACCTCTAAATAGAACATAAAAAATTTGAGACTGCTTAACAAATGAGACTTTAATAAATCGAATCACAACTACTTTGGTTAAGATCTTAAAAACTATGATCATCTAATCGATAACATATCGAAAAGGCCTAAGACAATGGAATGGATGTAGTAATACATACATCCCTTAAATGAAATTGTTGCTTTAAATTACGCTGGCCTCTTTCCTCCTAACTCTTCACAAAAATATTGTTAATCCCCTCCCCCACCCCACACAAACACAGAGAGAAAAAACACATAATATTCCAAATCTCAAAGAAATTAAACATCGAAAGCCTACAAATCTTTCTTGACTTACCTAATCTTAATATGATAAGTTCATGGAATCAACTCAAGTTTGAAAAAAGGGGATGATAATTATGAAAGATAGCTCGATTAATTATTGCTTTCATCCTATGTGAGCCTTGTAAAGAGTGTTCATCGAAATGAAATCTGCTAATGGTAATGGATGGTGATACTGGTACGAACTGCTCCCATGTCTCTTCCTCCGTGGTTTATCCTCGCCTTTTCCAAAAGAACAGAGTCTTCACTAAAAATCAATCTTCAAAACTATCAAAAATAGTTCTACCATCCCTTATTATATGGTGTCCATGACTAATGATTTTTTCGAGGTAACTAATTTGACTGAACATCCAACTATTTTTTGTTACGAACAAACTATGTGCTTTGCACTGGAAAAATAATAATGTAAAAGCATATAATTATAATTCAAAAGGGAACAGAAGAAAATATTATATAAAATAATAAGAAGCATGTACTAAGGTACCTTTTTCGTCAATAAAGATCATATTCAAACTTATTGACTCTCCAATTTTCTTGGTTTTTATAGCATCCCACAACCTACAAATTGTAACCAAGATAAACAAATAATCCCTATTAATATTATACTCTGAAAGAAAAATATGGTATTTTTAAAATTCAATGAAAAGAAAGTCCGAGTAGGCAAATTATATCATGCAAGAAATGAATGAGAAAATGTCAAAAAAAAGATAAAAGATAAATGAAATTAGAGGTCATATAGAGGTGTCACATCACCTTGTCTATGACTAGCTTTATTATATAAACTAGTTAATTTGTCCGTGCTTCGCACGATCATGAATGACCTCATTGAACTTGCGAATGATCCTTCTCCAATATTTGAATATTAAAAATAACAAACGAAAAATTATTGTAAAAAATAAAAATATTGAAAAAATTTCAACTTAAAGTTAATATTAAAAAATAACAACAGGCATATTCTTGTAAAAATCATATATGTTGAAGATATTCCAACTTAAATTAAAAGATAATGAATGACATAAAAGTATTACTCTTTAATCAACTTTTTTTCCTTCTATATAGTCTTTGATTTTTAAAATTTTACAGTCAAAGAATATATGGCAGATACAAATATATATATATATATATATATAGACACACACTATACACCTTCAACAAATATGAAATGATCTTTCTGAAAATTTAGTAGAAAAATGAGAGATTAGATTATTATAATACCAAAAACAAATATGGATTAAGGCATTAATTACATTTGTACTTACTCAATGGTGGAGTCCTTGAGGAGAGAATATGTAACCAATTTTGCCTATTAGTCCTAATTAAAAAAAATTATAAATATCAATTGTATTGTGCACAACAAACTTCTTAATGCCATTGAGAAGATAGTGTCAAGTCTTCATTTCAGAATTTACGTTGTATTGGAACACATTCCTTGAATTTTATTCTAACTTTGGAGTTACTACTCTTTTGTCTTTATAAACACATTGAAGAATTATTTTCAATTAGTAAACCTTGCGCATGTACATGTGAAAATAAGCGCATTCTTCAGATGTTTATTAAAGTATCAAACAAAAAAATTCTCCCCTTATTCAGCATGCTTTTTTCTCTTTACCAAAATATCAACTTAAACCAAAATAAAAAATAAAAAAAATAAAGCTCTCTTAGCATCAATCAAATTGTCAGTTTTTCCTCTTTAAGTTTTTTGCAAAATGTTGATGCTTCGGCAAAATAAAAAATAAAAACATGTTGTTTTCCATCGTTTGTTTCTCTTATCATTCATACAGATTATAAGAAAATTGAAGAGAAAAAGAAAATGCTGGAGTGACACTATACATGTGCACCAGAGAATAATCATAACAAAAAATGAAAGTCATAGTATTGTTAAAAATCAATACGTAAGAGTACCTGTGACACTATACATGTACACCAGAGAATACTCATACGCAAAAATGAAAGTCATAGTACTATTAAGAATCAATACATAAGAGTACATATACAGAAAACAAAAATCATGTAAATAATAGTGTCAATGACCCCAACGAAGATAATTAAACTGAATGTAATTCATCAACTTCGTTACCTTCTTTATTGGAAATTCTAAACACCTCCAAAAGCTTACTGCTTCTCCAAAAGCACTGTCTGAAACAACAACATATTAGTAATTAGGTTAAATAAAAAGCAAAAGATACGTATATTGATTCTCAGTAAATGACAGCGTATAGGCAAAGAAATGTGGAAGACTATGAAAGTAAAAAAATACTGATAAAGGAATGTGGGAATGGCAGTTTTAGAAGTAATGGCATTAGAAATGGATGAAGAGATGAAAGTTAAAAAGGTTAGCAATGGTATTGAATGACTGAAAGGGGCGTGGGATTGTGGTCTAGGAATAAATGGGAATTAATTCACTACTAACTGAGGAGACAGAAAAGCAAAATTGCTTGGATACAGCGGTTGAAACAGTCACAACTATTCTCAAAGTATATGTCTGATTATCCTCTTTACTAATTAATTAAATTAATTAATTAATAATGAAGGCAAAAAAATGAGAATTAAGATAAATGCAAATGTTAGGCTTTAAGGCTGCCACGTCAGCGGGCCTATGTCCTGCTTTTTTAATCAGTTAGTGTACAATTCATTTCTTTTGAAGAAGATGAAAATATCTTTGGTCAATCTCTCTACTTTCTTAACCGTCTCACAACTTTGACTCGATTGACAAAGTTTACATAGTATCAGAGTCAGACCCGTCCAATTCATTATTTTTGATGTTGGTCCTCATATTAAAATTATTCACGCACCAGATGTCCAGTCCTGGACGTGAGGTGGGGTGTTAAGAGTCCCATATCGGGGAGTTAAAGGTATATGACCTCCTTATATGAACTTAGGGGTGGGCATGGTATAGTATTTGAAATTTCAGTATGGTAATTTCGGTTTCTAAAAATATTATACCATTACCGTACCAAATTAATTTGGTATGGTTCAGTATTTCAAAGTTCGGTTTTGATATTTTACGGTATGGTAAATCGGTATCATAGTTTATCCGACTTCGACTTACAATCCCCTTCGTAAATCAATTACACAAAAAAGATATTTAAATCAAGATAGAGTAGTCAAAGTTTCAATGTTTAAACAATTAGTTTTCTAATAATACTAGTTTATATATTTGTTAGTATTATAATACTAAAATATATGAATTTTATATGTAATTATATACTTCAGTATGGTATTCGGTATTTCGATATTTTCTTTATGAATACCGAATACCGTACCGAATACCAAACTTTTTAAAAATGCATACCAAATACTGTACCAAATACCATAATACCGGAACCATGGTATAAAAAAATTCGATTTCGGTATGATAATTGGTATCTACCCTACCATGCCCATCCCTGTATGAACTTAGGCAATCCTTCACACATGAGCTAGCTTTTTGATTGGGTTAGGCTCAAGATCCATTTCTTTACGCGAAGGACATATTAAATTTGTTCTATGTCCCATAAATTAAGAAGTAATTTTGGCCTTTTCCTTCTAAATAATAATGGAGGGGGGCAACACTCCTTTTTTTAAAAAAATATTTTTTTATTGGGGTTTTTTTTTAGGTGGTGGGGGGAGAGAACTACAACGTGGGAATTCCCTTATCATTAAAATGAAAGTTCAGATAACCAACTAACTGAGTTACTGGATCTCTACAGTTAACCAACTAACTGAGCTACTAGATCTCTACGATACTCCTCCAGGCTACAAACAAGTTTGAATAATAATATATCACACCCGCCTTTCTGCTATTGATATTCAAATTTGGAACTCTTTTCTTTAACTTTAAACGTGCAGTATATGTGTATTCACAGTGAAATATACGAAAGGCATCTAGGAAGAAAGATAGGAATAGTTAAGACCATTAGAAGAATCAGGCGTGATTTGATTGAAAATGACTCCTCAGTATGCACATAGATCTTCAATATTTTTGCATTGCCACTTCCAATTCAATTATTAGATGTCATATATGAAACTTTCTACTACTGTTCCATCACACTGTTTTCGTCTCTTATATTGGAAAATGTCATACCTAAATAGTAATTCTGATCGACATGAATCTTGATCGATCTACTGATAATAAAAACAAATAAGGGATAATTGACAATAAATAGTATTAGATACACGCAATTCTAAACAAAAGATTTTTTCTAATGACTTTTAGAATTCCATTGAAAAGATTTTAAGTTCAATTTCTTTTTTCTGGTATTTCAAGAATAGTGAGCTTTGTGATTAGTAGCAGCAACCTAAATAGGAGTACATACATAAGATGATTTAGTGAAGATTGTCAAAATCCTCCTTTTTCCAAACACCCCCTTGAGTTTTTCTTGTATGTCTACACAAAGGTAAAATAATTTATGTATTTACCAATACTACACATTAAGCTTGTTAATGTAATTTTTTGCGATTTATCACGAGTTCGAACTTTTGTTCCACTCAATAACAAGGCCATGCCATTTCGTTGATCATTATTCTTGGAATATTACATTTTCGTACTATTTTCTAGTGAATATTGTGATCTCAATTATTTTCATTTGGCGAACTGTGCTCTTTGTAAATACGTTTGAGATTTCATGGCATAATGGGAAACTTTCACGTGTGACTGTGTGAGTGGGTGATTGAAAGGATGGATTAATTAAATTCTTTAATACCCTGAAACTTCACGCAGTCAAAGAAAAAAAACAAAACTCTGAAAATCAACTGTCATTTTCCTTGAGATTTTGATGCATTGCATCTAATTAAATAAAGATTGCTAGACTCGATTATTTTGGTTAATTAACTAGTCAAATAATAATGAGCTTTTAAACAATATTTTATACAAGTGATGTCATTTGTATCCAATCATTTAATTTGCTCTTATTCGATAGGAGTGATATTTACTTACAATAGTGCAGCTTATCGAGTCTGGAGCCAAATGACATATTTTTGCAGCCATTAGCCCAAAATAAGCTGCTTTTTTTTTTTATATACCACAATGGGTATTTCGTTGGATATCCAACGAAATACCCACACAACACTGTTCCGGTGCCGAACTTATCAGTTGCATTTCGCTACAAGAGTAGCGAAATGCAACAATTTTTTTTTTTTTTGCATTTCGTGAATATTAGAACGAAATAGGTTTTTTTTTTGTATTTCGTGAATTAATTCACGAAATATAAATGATTTTTTTTTTTGCATTTCGTGAATTAATGAACGAAATAGGTTTTTTTTTTTTTTGTATTTCGTGAATAAAAAAATGAAATATGGAAAATATAATTTTTTTTATTTCATCTAAAAACGAAATTGGAAAATATATATGAATTTTTTTTTATTTCGTTCATCTAAAAACGAAATTGGAATATATATATATATTTTTTTTTATTTTTTTTTGCATTTCGTTGGTAGATCAACGAAATAGGATAAAATATATATATATTTTTTATTTTGTTGATATACCAACGAAATAGGAAATTGTAATTTTTTGTTTTGCATTTCGTGTATTAGAAAACGAAATAGGATATTTTTTTTGTATTTTTGTATTTCGTTTATATAAAAAAATAGGAAAATAATTTATTTTCATTTCGTTTATATAAAAACGAAATCGGAATACATATATATATATATATATATATATATATATATTGTATTTCATTTATATAAAAACGAAATAGAAAAATATTTTTTTTTAGTTTATATACCAACGAAATGTTGTGTTCCATTTCGCAGGTGGAACAAAACATTTCGTTGGTATATAAACGAAAAAAAAAATTATTTTCCTATTTCGTTTTTATATAAATGAAATACAAAAAAAAATATATATATATTCATCCTATTTCATTGGTATATGAATGAAATAAAATATATATATATATATATATATATATATATATATATATATATATATATATATATATATATGTGTGTGTGTGTGTGTGTGTGTGTGTGTATTCCTATTTCGTTTTTATATAAATGAAATGAAAATAAAATTATTTTCCTATTTTTTTATATAAACAAAATACAATTTTTTTTAATCCTATTTTATTTTCTAATACACGAAATGCAAAAAAAAATAATTATAATTTCCTATTTCGTTGGTATATCAACGAAATAAAAAAAAAATATTTTATCCTATTTCGTTGATCTACCAACGAAATGCAAAACAAATGATGAACGAAATAAAAAAAAAAATCATATATATTTTCCAATTTCGTTTTTAGATGAAATAAAAAAAAATATATTTTCCATATTTCGTTTTTTTATTCACGAAATGCAAAAAAAAAAAAAATCAGTTATATTTCGTGAATTAATTCACGAAATACAAAAAAAAAAAAAACAAAAAAAAAACTATTTCGTTCTAATATTCACGAAATGCAAAAAAAAAAAAAAATTGTTGCATTTCGCTACACTTGTAGCGAAATGCAACTGATAAGTTCGACACCGGAACAGTGTTGTGTGGGTATATAAAAAAAAAGGCAGCCTATTTTAGGCTAATGACTGCAAAAATATGTCATTTTGACTCCGGACTCGCAGCTTATCGTTGGTTACGTGTTTTATCTTATTCATTATGACGTACCAATCATGACGACTAATTATCAGTAGAAGTAGATCGAAAAATAAAAACCAGTCTGGGTAAAATATCACAGTATTTATGACTTCTCTATAGCAATTTGAGTACAAGATGGTGTTTGCTTAAAAAATCAGAAGAAAAGTTTCAATTTTTTTTTTTTTGTTGCAAAAACTGTTCCACCTATATGATAGCTAGTCACTCAATGTGCTGAGGTGCAAACATGCACGAATAGAGTTGTAATCTCCTCAACATCTTGAGTGACTATCATCCCTTTGGATTGGGGTTTTTCTTCTTATGAAAAGAAAAATTATGTGTAAACTTTAAAGGATTATTCTATCTATGATAGGTAAATAAAGAAGTTTGGTCAAGGACAAAATCAAGATTCCTTGATACTGTCTAGTGTTTACATAATTGGGCCAAATTGACACTGTTATGCTCCCAATCTATGCATTTTGTCTTCACTTTAATCCAATTTTTGACAGTGTTTGACTATCTTTAAATTTGGTTTATATGTAAGCTCTAATTATTTAATTTACTTATTGCTCACAAGTTTAGCAAAAAAGCTCCAGTCAAATTTGTCCACTTTTAGAGCCCGTTCGCTTAGCTTATAAGTTGCTGAAAACAACTTATAAGCTGTTTTCAGCTTTTTGAGTGTTTGACTGATAGCTTATGAGTCATTTTGTGCTTAAAATAAGCCAAAAATAAATAAATTAGCCCGTTTGACTTAATTTTATTGATAAACTTCAGTTTATAAGCTGCTTTTTTTTAGCCAATTCAAACAGGCTCTTAAGCTCATCTTTCAAAATAACTGTTTAGGGAACTTAATTTGTGGCGTGAAAATCCCACAAAATATTTATAAATAATGCAGGTTTAACGTATGCCTAAATAGAGTTGTTCAAAAGTAGTTATATATATGCTGTCACTTACCTAAACCCATTGATATTAAGAAAATGTAATTAGCTGACAGAAAGCTTGTCAATATTTTAGCTACCGATAGGGATAGTTATTAATCCTCCTCGGATACCCTTCTTTTCTGACGTCGCCTATAACTCGTAATTTAGCAAGAGCCTGTTTGGATGGGCTTAAAAAATGCAGCTTATAAGCTGGAAACAGTTTATAAGCTAAAAAAAATAAGTTAGGATAGTCCAACTTATTCTTTTTGGCTTATAAATTGTTTTCAGCTTATAAACTGCTTTAGATAAGCTAAGCCAAACGGGTTCAATTAATTTTTTGGATTTATTTTAAGCACAAAATAGTTTTAAGCTGGCCAGCCAAACACTCAAAAAAACTGAAAGCAGCTTGTTTGAGATAGCCTGATTAAGTAATAAAAATCGATACTTCACTAACTTGTTACTACATAATAAATTATATTAATAATTGAGAATCTTTACGTAATTATTTTACATAACTTAAATTCTTAAATTATTTATCCATCCTCCACAAGCTACTTATTTTCAGTCTGACACGTATCTATTACGGTGATTTTGGTTTGCCTCGATATTTAACTGTACATTGATTGTATATGAGCATAGCAGATATAGTTAGGAGAGAGGATAAACTTAATTAGTTGTATTGAGTTGGTAAAATTTATTTTAAGAAAAAGTCCATCGTTCTAAAGGAAATATCAAGTAGGCAAAAAGTAACCATTTGAACTATATTGTCACGAGTCTGTAAATTCCATGGTAAAAACTTAACAGGATGTTTTCATCGAATCATATTAACTTATCATAATTTAGTGATTTGATGAGGTATTATATATTAATTAATCATAGTTAAGTGAGAAAAATCTATAGGCAAATAACAAATTAAACACATGCCATCATCTATTAATCAGGTGTAAATACTCGATGTAGATAAGTTTTTACCAATTACCACGATTCAGTAGGGGCTCTGTTGCTCTCTTGTAAGTTGTAATCTAAACTAAGTTAAAGTTGCATCCTCCTATCTTTCCTCATCAAAACAAGGAAAATATGATTGTACTTCAGATTTCTTAAATCACATTTATTGGCAGATATACATTGTACTTCAGATTTACTTTCATCTTATTGTTGGCTGAAGATAGGAACTATTTAATTACCCCCTTCAGCAAAATAATTGTCTAGGTAATTACTTATTTGGTAAAATAATTGTCAGCAGATAATCACATTGATAAATAGCTATGCTAGTGCCGCTCCCCCTGGCTTGTTACACTTAAGCTTTGCTAGAATGAATAATTAATTAATTAATTTCCTAATTAAGATGATGAGACTTGATTAATTACATAATTAGCATACTACTAGCCTTAGGATACCATAATATTATAGAAAGCTGGTGGTTCATTCTCTAATGCTGCAATACTCATTGAGTCATTTCATGCCCAAAATCACGCACCTTATTCATTTATTTATTTTGGCATCTAATTAAACCGTGATATGATAGAGTAACAAAATCGTTTGTTGGAGTTTGTCTGCTTGTTGTTGACTTGTTTGGCTGGTTTAACAAGATTCTTTAAAAAAGAAAATTAGAAGGGTAAAGAAAATCTATCCTTCCACCCCACTCCCATCCTTTTTTTTTCCCTCTCTCTTAAGAGTTAGCATAGTGGAAAAATGACAACCCGTTGAATCATATAGTATAATAATAGACCTTCGAAGATGGTAGAAAAGTCACAAAAAGAAGCAACAACACATTTAGAAGAATAAGGGAGGATAAGGAAAGGAAACTAAAAACAGAATGTTTTAAAGAAAAAAATTACATAATTTAATTTTTCCTTTTCACTCTAAAAATCTTAAGGAATATACTAAGTCACTAGCATTGTATTTTCGTTTTGCACTATTAGCGTAATTTTAATTGCAGTTTTGTTATCATTTTTAATCAACAACAATAACAACATACCCAGTTGAATCCCACAGTGTGGAATCTGGAGAGAGTTAAATGTACGCAGACCTTACCCCCACCTTGATAGGGAGACTGTTTCCGAAAGACCTTCAGCTCATTAGTTATCATTTTTAATCAGATCACAAAAAAAACTAACGACTCGGTAACACGGTATAACTTAAATTATAGAGGTGTTTCTCTTGCGACCTTAAATTAGTAATATTTATACTTGGTTTTATTTCTTTATTAGAGAAAATAAGGAACCCCAAAAACGACAATAACATTGATATATTAACTGATCAAATTTATTTTTTCCTGCCAAACTAGAAATCCAGTAGGTAGCAGTACTTGCTAGTAGCTCTCTAGAGGACAAATGAAAGCCAAAATTGCTTGTGACTTTGTGTACTAAAAAGCTTAACAATTCCAAAAGGTGTATGGACCACAAAGCAAGATTTAGGACACCATAAGAAGCTGTTCTTTTGTCCATTCACTTTCTCCAAACACAATAAATATTTTTCTGCATAATTAATTTAATAAGCAATCAAGAGGAAATCGAGAATCCAAATAACATTTCCCAATATGATTCATTTACTGAAACGAGGAAAAAAAAACATTCTTTTACTGAAACATATTTTAGTTTTACGTGCAATATACTACTGCTAAGTGCTAGGAGTAATATAAGACGTTAGAAAATTTACATGCGTCGAGGCACTATTAATTAACGTCCCACGCTTTCTTGGTTTTCTTAGATTTTATTTTTCCAATTTTGTCTTCTTATGTCAAACTTTGTCATACCAATGACAAAACCATTCAGAAAAACACAAAAGTAAATCTAACTTCAAAACATATTTAGAAAGGATAAGAGAAGGAAAAAAAAAAAGGTTAAACCAACCATGCATGTGACGGTGATTCGGTACAGGCTAGTTATAGGTTTAGCAGAAGCCTGTAACTTTCAACAAAATCAAACATTCTTGTTTGAGAATCCACTTAATATATATACATAATTTATGCAGAACCTAGTAAGTTTTTTTTTTTTTAGAATTCAGAATTCATGAACTCAAAATTCTGAATTTCTATATCATATCAATGTTGGATGTGGAATTTCTGGTGATTTTCATGGATTGTAGCCGTTAGCTGATATTTATCCGGATGCCATTCACAGCATTTTGATCATTTGGAACAACTCGCTGAAATTAGTTGATAACGTCATCAAGCCCTAATTAATACATATCGAACCTATCCAATTTTACATCGACTCTGTTCATCACGGCCTAGCTATACCTTCCTTCTTTTTTCCGGAATCATCTACAGACATAAGGGAAACAACAAGATCCGAAAAAGCACCAATAATATACTTGTGAGTATGTTTGGGGTTAAGGTTTAAATAACATAGGAGAAGTTCATGCAAGAATTCACGATTCGCTTTCACGTCCGTCAACTCATGAGCTTCCACCATTTCTTGCATTGATCGTCGAAAATCCGAATACGGGTCGGGTGAGTATGTCTGAACGGCAACACCACCGGTGACAACTTCACGTTTTTCCGGCGAAAGAGTTGCCGGAAAATCAACTATGGAGTTGGAGTTGCCAGGTGAAGAGAAAAAGAAACGTTGAGAAGCAAACACATTAGAGAAATCTGGAATATTATTGGAATCAGTATAATCAGAGTAATCTGAATCTTCAAAAGAAGAGAAAATGCAGTTAATATCTTCTGTAGTTGTGGAGGAATTAGTGAGAGATTTAGAAGTGGTGGAATCAGAAGGAATGTTGAAAACAGAGTTGAAGTTCTTGATAGTTTGTTGTTCTGTTTCTTCTTCTTCTTCAAAAGGGAGAGCTAGAGTTGTGGGAAGGCATTTGAAATTTGGCAAGCAATGGTAGAATTTTTTTTGTAGAATTCTTGGCATTTTTTTTTGTTGGTGGTCAGCCACTTTGTGGATGGTGGTTTATGGTGGCGCCGCCGTGGGAGGAGGAGAGAGTAGGGAGAAGGGGATGGCAGAAGAAGAAGATATATAGGAGAAATAAGACAGATTGTGATTGAAGGGTACATGCACATATATATGTATGTTAATTGCTATTCATCTCATTTTTGTTGTGTACATTATTGTTCTATACTTCTTCATGTGTGTCTTACTTTTCTTTTCTTTTTGCTATTTTAATAATCATTAGTTTTGTGTTTAGTCCTTAAGTTTTAGGTTAGCATTTTAAGGACGTTCCCTATAGAAATGATAGTTTCAACATTCTCATTTTACTCTTAATGAAGTTCCCTATAAAAATAACGGAAAAGGCTCAAATGTGCTATCAAACTATCGGAAATGACTTATTTATGTCACTCATCAATAAGTGGCATAAATGAGCCAAACTATTGATGAGTGGCATAAATGAAGCATTTCCATTAGTTCGATGACATATTTGAGTCTTTTCCGTAAAAATAATAGTTTCAACATTCTTCAGTTTATTCTTGTTAGAAAAAAGATACGCAGCAAAGACAACGTAATTGTGTACCTTAAAACAGCGGAAGATTAATCGTTGAATTTGCTACCAAAGAATCGCCCAAGTCGAACTTTGAATCACTTGGAAACAAAGTTTAATTACCACAAACTAGATGCCTTTGCTTGTGTGTGTGTTTGTGTGGACAATGAGATAAAATTCTCTCTGTAGAGAAGGAGGAACTATATTGCCGAGAAGTTACATAAAAGTGGAAAACATATTCCCTTTATTTAAGCCAACCAAAACTAGGTGGTAGTTTTTAGGATTGTAACTTATGTGTAGCTTCCCTATAACTTATCCTCTCTAACTGGGTCGAGTCAGTTCATATGGGCGACCCATGACCCAATAACTAACATCTCCCACTTCGCACATGATGGACTGGACCCAGACAGGTATTATATCAATAACACACTTAAGTCATACTGACAAATAGTTTGTGCGACCTGCGAGCATCTACATCTACAATACTCTAAACCCATTAAGGTTTCACAAAAGCTCATGTAGAAATCCAATCACATCCGGAAAGAATTCACTACTAACATGAGGATCTTATTACTCGCAATACCCCAGACATTAATTGCTACACCAATAGCCATTTTTCCGATCTCTCATCCTCTTAAGAGGTGAACTCGAGTTCATGTTTAACTTTATATCCACGACTACACTTGACACCCTTATGGTAAGTGTAATGGCCGACCTTTGAATACAAGTTAAATTAATAATTTTAATTGTCTTCCCTTTCTACTCGAATCTATCTATTCCAAATCAATTGCTTTCCTAGACATGCACTTTTTTGCCGAATCACTCATGGCTATTAGTAACATGCAGGGGCAGACCCACATATAATTTATTGGTGCTCGAGCACCCATTAACCCCGATGTAAAGTATTGATATCTCTATAGAAACTTTGAAAAATATGGTTATATTAAATCAGCAGCAACCACTCAACTAAGAGCTTGGTGGGTGCTTTGGTTGGGAGGTTAGATTAAAAGCGCGATTTTTATGTTATGTGCAGGGTTCGATACCCAAGGTAACTCATTAACTTTTACTGCTTGAAGTAAATGTTTTACTCTTTTTTCTCCATTACAAATTCTTTTTCCTTATTTTTTATTTTATTTAATGGCTTTTCTTTTTGCTTGGTTTCAACTCAGTGATTCTTATTTTTTTTAAACTTATTTTCGTTGACAAGTCCTTTTTTTTCCAATAAAGACTACAGAGTCTTCCTTCTTCTACATTTTTTTTTTTACTTTGTTTACTTTTATGTCTAGTTTTAAATTTGCTTTTACGTTTATGTAATTTTTTTTTGTGACAAAAAGAGAAAAAGAATAAACTACCAAGCATATTTTTTGTTTTTCCTGAGAAATCTTGGCGATTTGGCTAAGAAATTCTTCGAGCTAATTCATTTTTTTTTAAGTTGAAAAGTTTTTTTCCTTCTATATCAATACTATTAATCGTAATTTTCTCATTACTTGTTTTTTATTACTACATTTAAATAGTTGTGCACTTATACAATGTGATTTGTAGCAATTTTATATTTATTAAAAAAGTGAGCACCCACGAGCTTAAAATCCTGGATCCGCCATTGGTAACATGCTAAAGTAGCAATACTGATTGTAACTTCAAGAAACAGTCAAAGGTCAAAGGGTATTCCATGGAAAAGTTAATGTAACTTTTCGGGGTCTCACACAATGAAGAAGCAGAGATTCATTCTTCCATTAACCCATTGGTCGCTTAGCACACGTGGTATGAAACACGTGCTACGGTGTTCTCACCTTCTAGTGGCGCGCGTCTCATTCATTCACTTATTCAACACCGTACAGATCTTGATCTAGACACCTCCAGATGTCTAATCTGAGCTTCTTTCTTCAATGATCCTCAAATCCATCTTCTTAGAGAAACTCATATTTGGCTTTCAAAACAAGTCATAACATAGTGGTGGAACTCATCTCTTCACGTTACTCAATGTACAAGGCAATTGCTCGTGTGCGAGCCAATCTCGCGACTTGTTCGACACACTTTATCAATAAAATTACACCATCACATGCATAGAAGATATGAACACAAATTCAAGAGTCAAATATTGATGAAAATATTGTAACAACTAAGTCATTTTACAATACAGAAATATAATCAGATCCTACGCAAACCTAGAGCCATAATATGTTTCTCAAACTGGTCTCTAGATATCGCCTTTGTAAAAGGATCAACTATCATTTCTCGCATAGGTATGTATTGTAAAGTTACTTCTCCACTTGCTACTGTGTCTCTAACAAAGTTGTACTAGATGTCAATGTGTTTGGTTTTGCTGTGATACTTAGGATCCTTTGTGTATGCAATAGCCGCTTGACTATCACAATGCAAAATAATTGATCCTTGAGAATTCTTTGCAACGCCCAAATGCTCAAAGAATCTTTTTAACCAAACAGCTTCTTGTACTGCAGATGCACAAGCCACAAACTCAGCTTCCATAGTTGAAAGAGCCGTGCAAGTTTGTTTCTTACTTTTCGATGAAATAGCACCACCATTAAGTAAGAAAGCATAATCGAATGTCGATTTTCTATCGTTCCGGTCACCACACCAATCAACATCTATGTATCCTCTCAAGTGTAAATCATTTCCACTATAACATAGTGAATAATTAACAGTTCCTTTCAGGTACCGGAAGATCCTCTTCACAGCTTTCCAATGATCTCTTCCAGGATTGGACTGATACTTGCTAACCAGATCTACGGCATAACAAATGTCCGGACGAGTACACACCATAGCGTACATCAAGCTCCCGACAACACTAGAATATGAAACTCGAGACATGTCTTCTTTTTCTTTTTCAGTCTTTGGATACATTTCAAGGCTTAAAGTTTCACCTCTTGCTAGAAGTATCCATGGGTTTGCAACTATTCATTTGGAAGCGTCCCAAAATTTTCCTTATATAAGTTTCTTGAGATAGACTCAAAACCTTCTTGGAACGATCTCTTTGGATCTTAACACCCAATATATAGTCTGCTTCACCCATGTCTTTCATGTCGAATGACTTTGAAAGCCATGACTTAATAGTTTTCACATACTCCAAATTATTTCCGGCTAATAAAATACTATCCACGTAAAGAGAACGAATTACAAACATTTCATTGGACTTATTCACATAAATGCAATGGTCTTCATCGATCACGGTGAAATCATATAACATCACCTCTTTGTGAAATCTCAAATACCATTGCCTTGAATAGATCTTTTTAATTTGCAGACTTTTTTTTCTTGGCCTTTAACGATGAAACCTACAGGTTGTTCCATGTAGATTTCCTCGTTTAGTTCTCAATTGAGAAAAGCTGTCTTTACATCCATTTGGTGTAACTATAGATCCAAAGATGCAACAATAGCCAAAAGTAAACAAATTGAGGTAAACTTAACAACTGGTGAAAAGGTTTCCTCATAATCTATTCCAGCTTGTTGGGTAAAACCTTTTGCGACCAATCATGCCTTGAATCTTTCTATTGACCCGTCCGTTTTACGTTTAACCTTGAGAACCCATTTGTTCCCAATAGCTCTACGCCCACACGGAAGATCAACCAGATCCCAGACTTTGTTGGTTCTCATGGACTCCAATTCTTCTTTTATTACTTTCATCCATTCATCTTTTCTAGGACTTTCCAAAGCCTCAGTCACAGAATTAGGCTCATCCAATTCTGTGGGAGACACCACGAAAACGTAATCTTTAATCTCATAAGATCGTTTAGGTACATTTTTTCTGGTACTCTTACGTTGTTGAAATTTAGATTTCTCTAAAGGATTTTGGGATTCAAAACTCCTGCTTGGACCGGGAACCGATCCTTGATCTATTTGAATATTAAACATGTCCAAAGACATTGTCTGATCATCTAAATTTAACATTTCATAAACAGGCTCTTTTTTTTTTATTTCTCCTTTTTTGGGAAAATCATTTTTTAAAAATGTGATATCTCGTGATTCAATTTCAGTTATACTTCCATCTTCTATTTCACCAATGAACACATACCTTTTGGAGTGTTCTGAGTATCTTATGAAGATACATTTCTTTCCTTTTGGACTCAGTTTTCCAAACTTACCAAAATGATCCTTTACATATGTAGCACAACCCCAAGGTCATAAATCATTCAAGTTCGATTTATGACCAGTCCATAGCTCATAGGGTGTGGAAGTAACTGATTTAGAAGGCACTTTATTTAGTATGTAGTCAATAACGCATCTTCCCAAAAGGAGATAGGTAAATTTGCCTATGCCATCATGGATCTTGTCATGTCCAATAATGTTTTATTCCTCCTTTCTGCTACACTATTCTGTTAAGGTGTGTAAGGAGTAGTTAACTGCCTCGTAATGCCTTTTTCATTACATAATTCTTCAAACTATTTTGATAAATATTCACGGCCTCTATCAGTTCTTAAAGTCTTATACTTTTATCTAATTGAGTCTCAACTTCATTCATATATTTTCTAAAGCATTCAAGTGCTTCAGATTTATGAGAAATCAAATAGACATAATCAAAGCGCGTGAAATCATCTGTAAATGTAAATAAACACAAAGCACCAGACCTTGCCCTCACATTTATTGGACCACAGATATCAGAATGGATTAATTGCAACGGGGAATCTGCTCTCTTAGCCTTCCCAAATGGTTTACGCGTAATCGTTCCGGCAAGAAAATTTTCACAAGTTGGCATTTTGATTTTGGAGAAAGGACTTAAATGCCCTTCTTTTGCCAATCTATTCATCCGGTCTTGCCCTATGTGACCTAATCTTGCATGACATGAAATAACATCAACATTACTGTTACTAGTATAACATGTCATTACACAACGGTCAACATAATAGTCATAAGTCGAAGGATTAAAATCTAAAATGATAAAATGATCATAACGAAGTCCAAAACCATAAAAAACATTGTCTTGAGTAATTCTAACACCATTGCGACTAAACTTTAAATTGAAACCAAGATCTAGAAGAACAGACACAGATACTAAGTTACGTCGGATCTATGGAGCATATAGGACGTCATGCAACATCAAAGTTCGGCCACCACGCAAGTCCATTTTGCAAGTGCCTATCCCTTTGACTTCAAGCTTTGCATTATTTCCTACATATATCCACCTTGATCCAGGTGAGACTCGACGAAACTCCACGAACGCTTCTCGATCACGACTCATATGGTCGGTGGCCCCTGAGTCTACAATCCACACAAGATAAGATTCAGTTAGTAAAACAGTGCTAGAAACATATGTAGCACTTAGAGATGCGTTTTGAAATGCTACTTTTGGTTCGGGACACTCATGAGCAAAATGCCCTGGAACATGGCAGTTGTAGCATTTCATCTTACTCTTATCTTTCTTCTTGAAAAACCTTTTTCCTTTCTTGGGATTTGGCTTGTTCCTTTTCTTGGAGGGTCCTTCTCCGGTCTCCTTATCCTTTCCGTCATTTTTCCAATTCTTCTTGCGTTTGAAGCCTGAAGACTTTGTGCCACTGGATTCTGCCACATAGGCACTAGATATAGTTTTAGCAGCACCAAGCCGCTCGTTTTCACGCTCGACGTGACGAGCAACATCAGAAAAAGTTTTGATGCTATCATTATGGGTCAAGTTAACCTTCAAGTGTTCCCAACTATTGGGAAGATACCGGATCACTGCCTGAACCTGCTGCTCATCAGAGAGAACATGACCAACACTTTTGAGTTGAGCAATCATGTTAGATATCACCATAAGGTATTGATTGACATTGTGATCATGACGCTTCTTATAAGTGTCAAATTTGATAGTCAACTGTCTAAGGCGGGTCACAGTGGTACCCCCATAAGTCTCTCGTAAGTGTGCCCACATAGCATGAGCAATAGGGTATTCTTCACATTCGTGAATGAGATCATCAACAACAGAACTCACAATAATTCCACGTGCAGTAGAATCTTTCTTTTTCCACGCATTGTAAGTTTCCAGATCTCTTATGTGTTGGGCAGTGTTACCCTCTTCTGAGTGAACCAAAACATGGTTAATACCTTCCAGAGCATCTTGCTCTTCCAGTACATACCGCATTTTAAAACTCCAGATGTCGTAATTCTCACCATTTAGTTTCTCACCCTTGTTTAAATCAGCAATGATGCTCTTAGATGCCATATCTATTGATTGAGACAATTAAGTAAGTTTTTACTCATCAATATTTACTTTAACAAATTTATGCATGTGATATTCACACTCAAGCAAATTAATTCCCCTAAATGACTTCACATTTAGTGTAAAATCGAAAGGTCACAAAGTTTCCGATCATCATCTACAGTCTAAACATTTAATCAAAAATGGAAAAAATAAATCTTAGCGTGAATTTTATTTAATAACTTTCAATCAAGTCTCAACCCATTTAAAATAAATAAATAAACGGGATATAAAAGAAAGTTAAACAACATAATTCCATATATTGAAAAGAAATTCGCAAATGCAAATTACAAGTTCATAAGCTCCCACTTGACTTCAAGTTCTCAAACATACACCTCAAAAGGTTGATTTGGAAAGAAATTGTGATAAATTTTAACACTAAAGTACCACTCCAATGCTCTCGGAGGGAATCTACTAGAATTGCTAAAGCTTCCCAATCCGAAATTTCAATAAAATTAGCCAGTTCTTCTGTTTCAACCAAAAAAGTTCAATATGTTCAGGCACTAAAGTATTATGAGACATCTTAAAAGCTTTGAACTCTTTGAATTTCTTCTCTCCTTCTCTGTATAGCCCTTTGATCCCTTAGTAGATTTTGCGTCGCCCTCAGAACATTATTCCTTATGACTTCACGTCCACGGAAATGTGTCCTACAACGACGTACTCTTCTACATTGTCTCCTTGCTCGATTTCGGGAACTCCCACTTGGAGCACTTCGAGCTTGTCCCTATCCAGCCATGTCTGAAATGGAAATAATGAAACAATAAGAATGGACATACCATTCAATATGACAACACATGCCACATTACTCGTAGAAGGCAAAAATACGTTTAAGGATCATATACCAATATAATGGCGTGACTATTAGGAGGTTATAAAAAAAAAAATACTTTTTATTTTATTTTACTTAACATAACTTCAACACATCATAACTTATTCGTTTTAAATTCGTTTTTAATGGGTAATATATCAACAGAAACTTGTAACGAGTAGATTCTGAAAATATATATCACACATTGTAATTCTTAACAATTAATTTTCAGATTTTAAATTTCAGAAGCAGTTTTTCATAAAAGCTGTCATAATTTTCAGCATAACTTCAAAAAATCATATGTTACTCGCTTTAAATCCGTTTTTAATGGGTAATCTATCAACGGAAAGCTTTAAACAAGTAGATTTTGAATATATATATATATATATATATATATATATATATATATATATATATATATGATTCATGCCGAAATTTAATTGTGTGATACAGAGAAATCAATTTTCAGTACATGTAGTACCCCCAATTTTTTTAAGTTCCTGGAAGAAGTGATTCATGAAACACATGGAAAAAGACAAAAAGAATTCTTTGGGATTGACTTTTTTTTAACAACAACAAAACCAATATAAGAATTGCAGAGTTTAAGTTCCATCACCATGAATCTCATACTACCTCTTAATAATTTAAAAGGGAACACATGAACACTAAATCACTTTATTACACAAATAAGTGACTTTTCAAACATAAAGAAAAATTATCACATTGAGCGTATAGGACAGGCTTTTGAAACAATTTACAAAGCCATCATCTTTTTGGTTTGAACAAACAAAGGAGTCTATTGTGGCAAAGGAGTTCAAATCAAACACTGGCAATGCCGTTCCTTTTGCAGCGGTTTCCGAAAACAATTCCACATAAGATGCCACATATCAATTTTAATAGTAAGAGAATTATTTCTCCAAGTACAGTATATCCTGTTTACAATGAAAGAATGTGGTGTATACAAAAGACTTTTGCGGCATCAACAAAAAAAAAATTGTGGCAATAATCTTAAATGTACACAGTCACAAATTTCTTTATAATACTGTGTATTCAAAATAATGTAACACACAATCAAGGCTCTGATACCATTGTTAAAAAAAAGATACGGAGCAAGGACAACGTAATTTTGTACCTAAAAACAACATAAGATTAATCGTTGAACTTGCTACCAAAGAATCGCCCAAGTCAAACTTTGAATCACTTGGAAACAAAATTTAATGACCACAAACTAGATGCCTTTGCTTGTGTGCATTTTTGTGTGGAGAATGAAATAAAATTATCTTTGTAGAGAAGGAGGAACTATATTGCAGAGAAGTTACGTAAAGAGAAGTTACATAAAAGCGGAAAACATATTCCCTTTATTTAAGCCAACCACAACTAGGTGGTAGTTTTTAGGATTGTAACTTCTGCGTAACTTTCCTATAACTTATCTTCTCTAATTGGGTCGGGTCAGTTCATATGGGCGACCCATGACCCAATAACTAACATTTCTTAATGACGTTCCTTTATAGAAATGATAGCTTTGTATAACCCAACTTTTAATTTTTACAAATATAGTAATTTTATGTTTCTTTTAATGTATAACCCAACTTTTATGTTTCATCTAAAAGTTTGGTTTGATACGTTATATATATTGTTATAAAAAAGAAAGGAAAAAGAATTTTATTAATTTTATTTGGTAATTAAATAAATTAAAATAAATAAACAAATTCGAACTTGGTAAGAGTTGAACGGGTTGAATTATAATCCATTGATTAACCCATTTTGACAAAACCCATCTTAAACCCAAGTAACTTTTAGACCGAGTCGACGCATAAACCATTAGTTAATTCAACCAAGTTTGACATATCCAAATTTAGCTCAAATCCCTATCAAACATGATAACCGGCACCTAAAGAAAATCGTAAAGATTCCATTCCAATCAAAAATCCAAGCCAACTTTAAAACCAGAAATTCAAATGGGAATCCTACTGGAGGCCTAGGTATGACATTTGTCCATTTTAACTTGTTCCAACGTCAATCAGAGTTGCAAAACGCCAACTTCACCACCATGATTTATAGGTATGTTTCCATCAATATGTCCACTGGATGTTTCATGTCATTCCTGTAAAAGCAAGATTATGCTTGACATTGTTTGTAGCCATAGGATTCTGGACATTGTCGATATTGGTATATAATTGTGAATCTGTTACCGAAATATTTTATTCTTAGAAGTTTGGTTACGATCATGGTATGAATTGAATTATTGATAATGATATGTTGTTGTTTTGAAACTTGTTGCTCCCTCCCTACTAATTTACGTGGCACCTTTCAGATTTCAAGATTCAAAAAAGTCTTTTTTTACCGTAATTTGTTCATGTATCTTTTAAATATTTTGAATTGTCAATTATTGTGACTTGTAGTACTTTTTTACGTAGTTTTCAAATATGTATATTTTATTTAAAAAAGATTGAAGATTTGATGCTCGAAATCAGGATCAAAATTAAGTTTTTGACTATCGAAATCCAAACTTGCCACATAAATTGGACAGAGGGAGTATATCTTTGATAGAAATGAATATCACCAAACGGGTGTGGCGAAATGATTGACTTGTCCTTAACAGATGTCTGGAATTTGGACTTGCGAATGCAGTCTCTTAGACTTATGCAGCACAAATTTATTAGTTGGACAGAATGTCGGAAAAGTATTTAATAAAAATAACAAAATGCAACTTAAGAAAAATTACACAGTACTGTCAATTCTGGAAGTTATATTTCGCATAAAAATACAACCAGATAAAGTGAATTTATAGATTGTGGCTCGTTGCTAACTTCCATCTCTTTTCTTTTCATAACAAAAAGAAATGAGAGAGATAATTGTTCCATCAGCACATGTTTCATGGTGATAATTGTACGAGCTAAGCCCACTAGATGTACGAGCTAAGCCCACTAGATTGGCCCATATGATCCACTTAGCCAGGACAACTTTTAGCCCATAAATCCGGTTAGGTGCTGGTGCTTTAGTTGTTGTAGTTTGCTCTATCTTAACTAGGTATAGTAGCTTTTCGCCCATCATATATACAGTTATTGATTTGAGATTGCGTAATAGCTTGTATACATATGTATGGCATCCTACAATAAGTAAGTTAGGTAGTCTTACTTGCTATCCACATGCATTGTCTTTAGAGAAGGCAATGGATGAGACCGATCATCTTAAAGAACATCTACATGTAACTCTTCATAAAAATTAAATTTGTAATCTTGAAAATAATGAAAGTTATTGTTACAATATGTCAAAGTATCCTAATAGTGCAAAAATTCTTTACAGCGTTAGTCGATGAATATTAGTTATACTCATTAGTTAATTACATATTATTTTCGAGTTAAGTTGAAATTCTAGCTCCACTTGTCTGCCTCTCCTGCTATTATGTAGGCGACGAAAGATGTGAACATATGGTGATGTCAAATCTGTGCATAGAAACCTCCTTTTGGTACTTATAGCTTCAAGCTTTAACTCAAAGTTAACAGCTTTTGTGGGAATGTCAGCTAGGATCACTAGCCTCATGGCCATATAGTACTTAATTGGGGTTAATTTTATGGATGATCACCTAAGTTCATTTGTATTGTAGTGTAGTCATTAAACTATTTTTGTAACATTAATCACACAATTTTATTAAAATATCATGAAAGTCGCTTAATTATTTTATAACAAAAATGCCACTCGATTTTGCATAAGTTTCACATAAAGTCATTTGGAGAAAATAAAAGAGATAAGTTATGTAATACTTAGGCAAGAGATAAGTTATGTAATACTTAGGCAAGAGATAAGTTATGTAATACTTATGCAAAATTGTTGGGCTAAACGGTCCAAAGATACTCTTAACATGTGGTGATATTGTCTGCTTTGAGCCAAGCCCGCACGGTTTTCCCCAAAAGGCTTCACATCATTAAAAGTAGGAATAACTACATGGCATAACTAACTCTAGTATATATTTAGATTTAGCAGCTATAGTTTAAATTAATTACATCCTATAGCTAAAAGTAATATGCTAAATACAATTAATAGCTACATATATATTTGAAGTAGAATACCCATCATCACATTATTCTCTTCTAACCCAACCCTCCCATCTCTCTCTCTCCCCTGTCCCCCCCCCCCCCCCCCCCACTCACCCACACACACAGCTCCGGTGAACCGGAGCAGCCGTCTTCTCCGGCGAACTGTACTTCTCTGGTGTTTTTTTTTTGTAAGTATTTTTTGATTTTTGGATTATACTTTGCCGTTAAGAAAGAAAAATGGAAGACGGAAGAGATTTTGTTAGCTATGAATACAATGATGTTGGAGAAGAAAAGAATTGTGAGTTGATGACGATGACGGCTGTGATGTTGAGAAGAAAGAGCACTGTGATGTTGATGACGATGACGGTGAAATTCCGGTCAGATCTGGACGGAAACAGTCAGATCTGGCCGGAATCTAACCGAAAACCGTCAGATCTGACCGAAATTTCACCGGAAAATACAAAATACACTTATTTGTTGTATGTATACAAAGTTTTTTGCTTGTATTTCGAAGAAGATCTTTTTGTATACAAATGAATACAGTGAATTTGAAGTGTATATAAATGAATAGAGTGAATTTTATTTCTTGTATTCAGTTTTTACGTGTATTCGTTAATTTTTTTAGTGCAAATTTCAGTGTTTTGGGGTGTATTTTGAAGGATATTGTTTTGTATATAATCGATTTTAAATATAATAAAGTGAATACAGTGTAAAAGTAACTACATGGATACAGTTGAGTTAAATACACTTGAATTGAATACAAATTTCAGCAATGTTTACTGACTGTATTCATGAATACAGCGACGCGAATACAATAAGTAACAAATGTTGAGTTTTGCTATATGTTTGCTACGTGATGTAAATAGGTAAAATGTAGCTAAAAAGCAAAAATAAGGCTTCCAAGTTAGTCATTTATGAAATTTACCCTTTAAAGTATCTAATACCTTATAAGCATCTCCTTTTTCTTTTCAGCTACCAATGTGTATGTCTGTGTGCCACTCACATCGTCAGAGTATTTATAGTCACCAAAGCCCAAAGGCTGTATATGTGTCTTCAAAGCTATGGGTAAAGGTCGTAAACCGGTCCATAGATGGGCAAAGGCACTACGTTAGGTCCCACGCCACACTCCGCCATCTTCATACTCGTCCCGCCAAACCATTGGTTGATGATACCAGTTGTTGGGCTAAACGGTCCAAAGATACTCTTACCATGATGTGGTATTGTCTGCTATGGGCCAAGCCTCCACGGTTTTCCCTAAAAGGTCTCACATTATTAAAAGTATTCAATACCTTATAAGTAGCTCCTTTTTCTTTTCAACTACCAATGTGATACTTTATTCGCATATCCAACAAAAATTGCCTTGATCTTATTTAAATTTGTGGTCATGTTAAAGTTAGTAGTAATGGGAAGCAGAGTATGTGATGTTAAAAGGGGCAAAAATAACTTTGCCCTTTGATGTTATTAAAATAAAAAGTTTTAGGAGAGAGTGTTTAAGCTTGCTCTTGGTCGTATTGAACTGTTCACAGTAGCATCGAACCATTTTAATCATGATAGCTAAACAAAGAATATATGCAAATAGCACAATTTGCATACAATTGTCGATCTTTTTATACTGATAGTGGTTATAACTTAAAACTATTTTTCTCACTAGGGACATGATGTCTATACATGAAAATGATGATGAACCATCTTAAAATGACCAGAAAGGAACAATTTAGGAAACAAAGTTGGTCTCCCTCTGATCCTTAACTAGTCTCAAAGTATTAGTAAAATATTAATTAGAGGTTTGCTGGTTAGTCTAATAGAAAATTCAATCAACAGCAGTAGTTGGAATTTGGAAACAACTTAAACATCCTGATACATTCGTTATTAAAACACTTGTCCACATAAAGACAATCAATTTTTGAAATCTCAAAATTTGATACCTCACTGTCATAAACACCATGCTTAGAGGCCTGATAAATTAATGAAAATCAGCACTGGAGTACTTTCAGTTTTCTTATTCTAATTTGTCGGATATATAGTAAAACCTCTTTATAACGGTGGTACTTGTCCAGATATCTTTTTGCTGCTATAGGGAAATACTATTATAGAAAACATGTACTCTCTCCATTTCAATTTATATGAACCCATTTGATTGGGCACGACATTTAAGAAAGAGGGAAGACTTTTGAAACTTGTGGTTCAAAATAAGCCTTGAAAATTTGTGTGGCTGTAAATCATTCATAAAGTGATTTTTTTTCCAAATTAGGAAAGAGGTCATTCATTTTGGCACAGACTAAAAAGAAAATAGGTTCAAACAAATTGAAACAGAGGGAGTAATATAATATAACATGAAAATCAGTTCCAAAAGAAAATAGAGGATGGCTGTTATAGGGAGATTTGATTTTACTGAATCTAGAAAACACTTTTTTTTTCCAGATCGAAGACTTGCAATGACAACTCAATATGACTTTGCGATAGAAAACTGGAGCACCAAAATAATGCCTCAAATCGACGAGCAATTTTCGTACTACTGCTCCACTTCAATATGATAAGAGAAGTAATCCTGGAAAAATATAGAAGTACAAAACAAACTATATCCAAAGATACCTTGCATTTTTTGTCTAGAGGACAAATAAGTCAGAAAGCTGTCTTCAAAGTGAAATTGTTACCAACTTGATAGTTCCAAGTGCATTCGTGTTTTGATGATTGTCAAACTGTTTCAGAACCAGATGGAGACCTAGTCTATAATCAGTCCTCTGTGCACCTTGCACTGTCGGCAGAGATAGCTGTAAAGCCGAGCCACTTGCTGCACACAAGTACAGCAGTAAACTGGCCCATGCTTTATGTCAAAATTGAAGAGTGGTCTATTTTCATCCCATATGCCCCCACTATATGTACAACATGATGGCAACATATTTGGTAGAATTGAGAACCAAATCTAAATCTTGCATAGCTACCGACATAAGTTCTCAAGATCTCTCAAGAACAAAGTTACTTTCAAGCGGAAGAACCAGATCCTGATATGAGTTTAGTCTATGTTCTTTAGGTTTTTACAAATCTTTGTTCATTTGTGCTTAAACTAAAAACCTACCCTTCTTGTTTAGAAGCTGTTTGTAGGTGTCCTAAATTCTCAAGGTTGCTTCCACAAGCTCTTGAGTGGTACATTAGGCTAGAGTTAGTTTAGTTGTATTAGTGTGTGGCTAGAGTTAGTCACCGTGGTGAATTCTCAAAGGGTGCCTTTGAGTGGTACACTAGGCTAGTGTGAGTCTAGATGTATTAGTGTGCTTGGCTAGGGGTAGTCAAGTGTGAGGGTTGCATAAGCATTATTGTAAGGGTGAGGGATTATGGGAGTCAATTCCTAAGCTTACGATAGAGTTGTAACCTAAGTTGCTCGGTTAGTGGAGTTGAAATCCTACTGGGGTAGGTCGTGATTTTTTATCCCTTGAACAAGGAGTTTTCCACGTAAAAATCCTGTGTTGATTCTCACACTGCACTGCATAAGGAAACTGATACACAACCAGGTACCTCCATACTGTTTGGTAAACGCCCAGCCTACATCAATTGGTATCAGAGCCGACCCTTTTTAAAAGGTTAACACCTAGAAAGGTTCATTCTAAATGGCTATCTTATCAAACGAAGAAGGAGAATCCAGCTCAGCATCATCAAACCTAAGGAGAAAATGTGTTCCTGCAAAGGAAAACTGGGATACCCGCCAAATGCTCTCCTCAAAATATGACTTTTTCAGAATGAACGTTGGAGAATCAGTTCATGACATGCATGCTAGATTCACCTCAATCATAAATGAACTTCACTCTCTGGAGTTAATCATGGAGAGAAGGCTTCTGGTTCACTAACTACTTGATGCATTTCCAGAATCCTGGTTGATCCAAGTGAATATCATCACTGAAACCAAGGATCTCCAAAACCTGACCATTGAGGAACTTATTAGCTACCTCAAGATACATGAGCTTACTAGAAAGTTCGATTTGGAAGAAAAGGAGGCATAGGAAGAGAAAAGAATAATGAATCTCTGAAGAGAAGAAAAAGATCTCAAGAAAAATCATCGTGAGGACAATAAACAAAGTTCAACGAATGAGTCAGACTCTGTTTCAAGTAAATAGTCTGACACTGGAAGTAAAAGAAAGAAGGTTGAAGTTAATCCTCTTGATGCACAAGTGAGGATAAAGGGATGTCCCTATAAGAGATTAGTCTCCCTGACTAAGAAATTATTAAATGAGCGTTATGAACTCATTGACAAAAAGAAGGAGATAATTAAAAATTTCGACAGTTTCGAGCAAAAGAGAGATCATATGGTGGTGTGCATTATAAATTTGAGGGAACAGGTTGAAGAAGCTATAAGAGAAAATTCTGAATGCTCTCACTAGATGCTGAGCAAAGCTCCAAACATGCGCCGATTGAATGTAGAAAGGGCGTTGCTGAAGATGGTTAAGTCAAGAGGAGTGGTACAATCTTATAAAAAGTGTTTTTCAGCGATATCTAACTCACTTCTATACTATTACAGGTATACACACATGGATGTCTTAGAACTCATAAGCAATAGTAACATGGCATATTTCAGAGTCTTTCCCGAAATAATTTCAGAGACCTGGTCTCTGTAGCTCAGGTCAGTAGCCTTTTCAACATTTGTATAAAATTAAAAAATGTCATTTAAGTTCCAAGTCAGATTTTTGAAACCACCCCCTCCCCCCCCCAAAAAAGCTACATATTCTCTATATTGACCCGACCCACTTATCCCTGTTCCTTCTCAAATCAAACCATCGACTATGTCAAACGAAGGATTCACCACTCAAAATCCTCAATCAAACCAACCCATGCTCTCCCCAAAATCCTCTGTCTCCAGTCAAACTCGCAGAAAAACTGTACCCTCTTCAGTCACCTCTTTCCAAATCGAAAAACCTGACTTTGTCAGCATTAGGTATACAATATCAGTGTCTCAGTACTTTCAAATGACTGACGAAAGGGAAGAACAGAAAAATGGTGTAGAAGTTACTAGTCAACCCTTTGAGAACACGGAGAAATTAAATCAAGCTAAAGAGGACCTGGTCTCTTCAAGGTCTGTTGAAAGAAAAGTCACGAATGACAAAGAGGAACAAACCAGTCAGACTAGCAAAAACAATGTGGAAAAAGATAACTCTTCTTCTGGTGAATTTGGTAAAGAAGTAGAGGAGTCAATGGATGAGTCTCCCATAAAAGTAGATGGTACTATTTCTGGGATTGGTCAGGGACTTTTTTGTAGGATGAGTAGTGATATTGCTCTTATGGAAGAACTTGCTCAGACCATGTGCACCATGAGTAAGTTAGAAAATGTGAGGTCCTCACAAGAAACAAATGAGAGACCAGTTCTCTCTTCACGAGGAACCCTTGAAACTAGACGGATGAGGCACTAGGGTCATTTGGGAGGAACCTAGACGTGATCTTAAGTCCTGAGCCTGTCCTTCATGATGTCATACCTCTTACTGAGATGTCACCAGAGAAGGATCATAGTCAACGTGCGTATGCTGATGAGCCTGATGAAGATGAGATACCTCTTTTCTTTTAAATAATGAAAAGTTCAAAGATCAAAGAAACCGAAGGATCCACATCCTCAGTGAGAACTACCGTTTATGGAACCATACCAAGAACCGGGCAGAGTAAACGTGCAGCAAAGGCAACCCTTGAATCATCTCTTTAAGCAAGTAAAGCCAAGGGCAGGAAAAGAGCTAGGGGTTTTCAGACGAAGAGTAGATTAATTGATGAAACTGAGTTAGTGGATGTGGAGACTGAAGTTGCCAAAGGAAATGACAAAGAGAAAAAAGCAGAAATGGAAGATGACTCACTTATGAGGGAAATTACTAAGAAGAAGGAAAAGAAAAGGAACAGTAAGTCAAAGGTCACACTGGCTAAGGGTGACAGGTCGACAAATGAATCAAACCCTTCAAGTAAGAGAAAGAGTGAGATGAGTCAGGCATCCGGTTCCTTAAACGAGCAAAGGACGAGCAAAGTTGTTGATCAAAGTGAAATTGAGAGAAGAGAATCTCTGGGGAAACAAAGGTATTGCTAGGAAGGTTGTTTGATCCTGAAGTTGCAAAAAAATCTGAAATGAAAGAACTGACTGAAATTATTAAATTTCAGGGATGGAGTCATCTCTTTGATCCACCTAAATTAAGTGTGTATGAGGAACAGGTCTCTGAATTCTATGCTACTCTGATGATCTCAGTACTCTCATTGCATCAGTTAGTGGGACTAAATTTGTGTTGGAGAAAAAGATATTGGGAGAAATTCTGAAAGTTCCAACTAAAAGGTTAAGAAGTATAAATGGAAAGGCAGAGGCTTCAAGGTACTTCAAGGTTATGATAGTCAAAAATAGGCTAAGGGATGACAGGTCAAGGGCTAGACTTTTGAAGAAAGAGCTGAAAGGAGAGTTTCAGCTTAGGTTTGAAATGGTGAACAAAGTCCTGCTTCCAAGAAGAGAGGGTCATACCAAGACCTCTATCAAAGATCTGGTCATCATGGAGGCATTGACTAACTACCAGCCTTTATGCTATTATAATTGAGCATATCATCAAGGTGGAGAGGGCACCAGGGGGTCAACATGGGCTTTCATATGGTTTTCTTCTGACTAGAGAATTTGCTCGCTTCAAAGTCAGGTCAGACAACTGTCACACCCTAGTTTACCCAGGGTGTGATGGGCACCCGACCCTTACTTAGGGTCGAGCGAACCCTCTGACCCTTAGTACACATATAATCTTGTCAAACTTTTAAATCAAATAAGGATGAAATACATAGTAAAACCATCAGAAATATTCTTTCTCGTAGCTTTCAAATCAACAAAATCTGTAATCATATAAAACTTATATCATAACACAAAATGACACATCGGCTGATGGAGCCGCTTACAGAACTGACAACCAATACCCACGACTCTGTCTGCAAAGTCTCTAACATCAATCCAGAAATCAGAACACACATATACTCTGACTCGGCAACGCTCCAGAAGCAAATAGAGCTCACCAATCCTGCTGAAACATCTTCTGACTAATCTTCTACTCATCTGTATGTACCTGCGTGGCATGAAACGCAGCCCCCGAAGAAAAAGGGGTCAGTACGGAAAATGTACTGAGCATGTAAGGTAAGAATACAGAAAACAGAACCATAATCGGAACAAGTAGTACAAAAGGTAAGCACCTCATTCAGAATACCAAGATGCTTATTTTTCAAAACGCAAATCGTATATATCGATGTCGTATGTCAGAAGAGGTACAGATAGTATGTAAATCATCCAGAGTATCAGAATGCTTGTTTTCCAGACACAGATCATGTATGCCGACATCATATATCATATGAGCATATAACAGAACCTGGCCCTTTAGTGAGGGACGCGGTGAATCGGAATCATGCATGTCAAATCATATATCATATAACGTGCCCCGGCCCTCCACTGAGGGGCGCGGTGAATCATATATCATGTGTGCATATAACGTGCCCCGGCCCTCCAGTAAGGGACGCGGTAAATCATAAATCATGTATGCATATAACGTGTCCCGGCCCTCCAGTGAGGGACGCGGTGAATGAAATCATGTATGCCAATGTCATGTATCATATATGCATGTAACGTGCCCCGGCCCTCCATTGAGGGACGCGGTAAATCATATGTCATGTATGCATATAACGTGCCCCGGCCCTCTCGAGAGAGACGCGGTGAATAGGATCATCATATGCCATCCTGGCCGCCACCCCGTCATCATATCATCACACACACACACACACACACACACACACACATATATATATATATATATATATATATATATATATATATATATATATATAACATGCCCCGACTCTCTCTTTATGAGGGACGCGGTGAACAATGCGGTGGAATACGCACGAGAACATACCCTGACCCGGGACGCAGTGAAGGACATACTGAGACTTGCACGAACAGAGTAGTGCGAAACCATATGCACATAAATCAAGACTCGATAGACAAGTATACTTACCGACACTTGAAGGCTCAGAAACAAGTTTCGGGTCAATCCGACTTAGTATCAGAAAGTTACGAGCGTTTGAAGTACAGAACCTTCTAAGAACGTTTCAGAAGCCGTTTTTGGAAATTCAAAGCAACAACCATATCAAGTACCTTTCGGATATCGTTATGAATCAAATCAAATATATCTTTCGGAACCATATGTACGTAAATGTTACGGGCATTTTTACCACAGAACTTTTACGAACGTTTCAAAGCAAATCCAATATCTTTTACAAAAGATAGGGACATTAAACTTACAGAACTCTTTCAGAAACAAAACTCTTTATACTTATCTCGTTATTCAATCATATAATAAGCTCGATCATATTAGACATACTTGTATCAGAAGTGACTCAGAATCATAGACGACCTCGGAGGCATATCAAACAGAGCTTCGGAATCATGGCTACATATCAAGACCATATGAAGTAGCTTATTCATTTATTAATCATACAATAGACTCAACCATACGAGACATGCTCATGAAAAAAGATAATAAGCATCATAACCAAGCTCGGAATCAAAGAGTAGAGTTACCCCAAGGTGCGTGTCATGTCATACCTTACTTAGCTCTAGGACATGCCAAAAGAAAGAAGGGATAAACCTTACATACCTTGTTCGCTTTCTATTAGCCATGCTTATTTATCCAAGCTTGCTAGTCTACATTCAAAAGAATCGACATAATCGTTAGACTTATCGACACATACTTGTCTTAGTTCTTCAAACGAATTTACTTATAATCTGCCGAAATTTCGGCAGCATCTCCCCTGTAAATACACCATCCCCGAGAATCTAACTCGGCCAAATTATCAACTACAAATCCGAGAATTCCACTCGGCCACATTATTAACAATAATCCGACATCCTCCAAACTTAGCAAGGACAATAGCCACATTGTTTTCTTCCAATTCATGAACTACACCAACAATCTACATATTAACAACTTTGTCTAACAATTCAAATTACATTCTAACGTTAGTAATTTCTTTTACATAATTCGACAACACTTTTCTTATGTCCAATTCAATCACAACAACCAACTTACAACCTTCCAAGCTCAATAAAATCAACACATTTCTCCCTTCCAAATTCATGCATTATACCCATAACTACACGTTGACAACATTATTCCTACAAATATAAGATTTCATGCTAGTGTCACATTAGTTCCTTCAATAATCCCACCATGATCACAACTTCATTTCAAACCATCAAATCTTCATTTTACATCATGGAATCCACAACACAACAATCAAACTACTAAATAAAAATCAATTCATCACATCCTACCATCATCACTCCTATTCTTCCATACCACACTTATACATGTTTTATGAATTTCATTCATTTCTACATACAACAACATGCATAAATCATCCATAACATGTATAAAAGAAGATTGAACCTTACCTTCCTCCACTTGTCTTCTTACTTGGCTAGGCTTTGTAAATCACCCAAACTAATGCTTGACTTACTCCAACAACTCCTTCATGTTAATAAGGACCTTCCAATTAGTTGAAATGCTAGAAGAAAATAAATTTTCTTGATCAATTTCCATGGGCACAAATCTTGGAACCTTGGCCAAATGGCCTTAGCTTTTCTCTCCAAGTTTCCTTCTTGAAATTTCATGAATAATTTTGTCTTGCTTGGTCATCTCTCTACATATATATATATATATATATATATATATATATATATATATCCTTCCAATACCATTTGAACACGTGTCTTTTTCTTGAAGTTTCTTAACTATTAAAATAAGATGACCAACTATTTTATTTTTGTCATCACTTTTTTTTTTCTATATATATATATATACACACGGCCAAAATGGCCTCCTTCAAGAATTTTCTTGAACATTTTGTGAAATTCCCGTTTTGCCCCTAGCCTTTCACAATATTACCATAAGCCACTTTGCGAATTTCCCTTTTTGCCCTTAGTCTTTCTCAATATTTTCACACTAATAATATTCATAACAACTTGTACATTAAAATAATTTTTGAAAATGGTCTTGTCCTTAACTTACCACGACTGTCTCGAAATATCCGAACATACAAAATGCGGGCTATAACAAACGCTACTACTGGCACTAAGAAGCATATGTTTTTCATGGGAACTATGGAAGAGTATGAGTGTATACCTAAGAAAAGTGGTGTGGGAAGTGTCTCCACAATCTCAAAAGTGCATAAAGCTCAAGAAATCACTACTGTTGAACTGCAAAGGGTCAAGGCTGAGAATGTTATCCTTCAAACTCAGTTATCTGAAAAAAGAGAAAGAAGTTATCTCTCAGAGTGCTCTAAAAGCTGCAAGACTGGAAATTGAGAGACTCAAGTCAGACAATGAGAGGCTGTAATTGAAGGTGGATGAGCTCAAGGATCAGATGATAAAGGACCAGAGAGTCAACGGTGAACGAATGAGCAATCTTCTCAAAGATCTGGCCTAAAATACACAGAAGCCCTAAGCTCCGTAGCTTGTTCATATCAAATTCATCTTCCTGAGCCTTTTTGAATCCTATTCCCTATTTTCTGTTTCTGTATGAAAATGTTCTGGAAGTAATGACAATTTCTCCTTTATGCATTCTCTGTTTTGGCTACTATGCTATGTATCTGCATTACTTGTTTGGGCTTTTTACTCTATTCTATGCTAGTCTAACTGCTTGTATGTTTCTCTTATTTCTCATGATAGTGTTTCCCTTGTAGCTATGATTTAATATATATGAACTTCTTGTTGGTTGTGCTTTAACCTCTGTTTGATAATGCCAAAAGGGGGAAGATGTATCTGTGAAGTGAACAAGTGAACTGAACATGCATCGTGATTAAGGGGGAAAAACTAGAAGATTGATATGTGATGATATTGTGGCAATATTTGTCTTCCAGTTAAAATGGTATTATGTTGCTAACATATTGCAGGTGCCTTGACAATGATGGTCTGCTTTGCAGGGGGAACAAATGGGAAGCTGGTTCTCAGGGGGAACATAGTCTATGAGTTTGTCATCATCAAAAAGGGAGAAATTGATAGTTCCAAGTGCATTCATGTTTTGATGATTGTCAAACTGTTTCAGAACCAAATGGAGACTTGGTTTGTAATCTGCTCTCTATGCACCTTGCACTGTCGGCAGTGACAGCTGTAAAGCCGAGCCACTTGCTAGCCACAAGTATAGCAGTGAGCTAGCCCATGCTTTAGGTTAAAATTTAATAGTGGTCTCTTTTCACCCCACATACTTCCACTATATATACAACATGATGGCAATATATTTGGTAGACGTGAGAACCAAATCTAAATCGTGTAAAGCTACTGACACAAGTTCTCAAGATCTCTCACGAACAAAGTTACTTTCAAGCTGAAGAACCAGATCCTAATATGCGTATAGTCTATGTTCTTTTAGTTCTAAATCTTTGGTCATTTGTGCTTAAACTGAAAACTTACTCTTCTTGTTTAGAAGCTGTTTGTAGGTGTCCTAAATTCTCAAGGTTGCTTCCAAAAGCTCTTGAGTGGTATACTAGGCTAGAGTTAGCTTAGTTGTATTAGTGTGTAGCTAGAGTTTGTCACTGTGGTGAATTTTCAAAGGGTGCCTTTGAGTGATACACTAGGCTGGGTGAGTCTAGGTATATTAGTGTGCTTGGCTAGGGGTAGTCAAGTGTGAGGGTTGCACAAGTGATGTGCCGTGAAATTACGGGATATTTGATGCTAATTCTTTAAGCTTTTGTGACTCTTTAAGAACTTTTGGTGTTACTTTTCGTGTATTTATGTCGTTTTGTAGGATAAGATGGTCGGAGATCATAACGGAGCAAAATGGAGCAAAAACGCTGAAATGCGGCACATGCTAGCAGCACATGCGAGTAGCGAATTATGCATGCGAGCAGCACTAGCTGCAGCATGTGCTGACAGAGATATAAGCAATTGAAGATAGTTAGTGCAGCACCTGCGACACCATATGCGAGTAGCATGTTGTGCCTGGGAGCAGCACTTGCTGCACCACAGCTGCTTGCACAACATGCTATAGTTATGCACAACATGCTACACCAGATGCGAGTAGCATGTTGTGCACGCAGGGTACTTTTGTCCACAATTTGTTCCCGTTTTGGCAATGCTATAAATAGAATGCTAGGGTTTATAAAACTGATCTTTGGCCATTTCATACAAGCTTGGAGTGCTAGGGTTTCATCTACACCATTGGAGGAGAAGATTGGACCACCTTAATGAGATATTTCTTAAACCTTTCTTGAATTCCTTATTTTGTATTGACTATTTAAGTGTGTAGTATTTTCTTCTTTCACTGGAATCTTGTTTATGATATTATTCATTATCAAGTGTTGGATTAAATCTCTTGTTATGCTTATGTATTGAATGATTTTTATTGCTATTGAAGTGGGTCTTTGTTGTTTTAATCAATCTTGTTATTTAATGTTTCTTAAGGGATTAGCTAACCCTAAGACTTGCATATTTACTTTGATTGAGCTCGGAAGAGGAAATCTTGGGAAAGATTAATTAACAAGAATTTGGGTCATTAAACCCATCTAATAACTTGAGCTCGGAAGAGGATAGTTACTTGAGGTTAAATTGATTGTGCTTAATATCACAATCTAAGGCTTGGAAAAGCTTAGAGTGAAATTCATTGATTTGGTTGGAAGACTTTCAATGAGATTTTAGAAATCATTATCTATTAACAAAAACCCGCTCTTAGTTGTAATATCATAAAATATATTAGATCGTTACTTGAGAGTTCTTTGTATTCATGCTTGTGGTCATTGATCATTTTACTTGCTTTCTAGGTTAGTTTACATTTTTGCATTATTTATAATTTTCTTAAAATAAAAATATTATCAATGTTCCCTGTGGGATCGACCCCGACTCATAGTTGTGTAAATTATATTGCATACGACCGTGTACGCTTTCTCTTTGAGGAGTGGATTTGGACATTATCAATAAGCGTTATTGTAAGGGTGAGGGATTATAAGAGTTAATTCCTAGCTTACGATAGAGTTGTAACTTGAGTTGCTCGGTTAGTGGAGTTGAAATCCTACTGGGGTAGGTCGTGATTTTTTATCCTTTGAGCAAGGAGTTTTTCACATAAAAATCTTGTGTTGATTTTCGTATTGCACTGCATAAGGGAACTGGCACACAACCAGGTCCCTTCATACTGTTTGGTAAACGCACAACCCACATCACAACTCATTTTAGATACCGGGAACAAATACTATTGAGACCGGGTGTGACTGGACAAACTTCGGTGAGTTGGTGAATCCCTAGGTGAGTGGGATCCCTATTCTAGTCTAACTGTAATAAATTTGGTTTATTTATGATAAATTTATAAAATATAGGTTTGTAGTTCTATTAGGATAGAGTTACCTTATTATACTAGGGTAAGAAGGGCCTTACTTGTATATAAGGAGGTCATTATGATGAAGACAAAGCAGAAAGATTTCTCTCACTATTCTTGTCTCTCTAAATTCTCGTCCCTGTCTCGATTTTAGCAAATACGTTATAGCATATTGTTTGAGATCCATTAAAAGAAATATGTTTACCTTGCTTATAAGTTGTCAATGGGAAAAAAATGCTATCTCTCATTTAGTAAAAGAAAGCACAGTTTTTTTTTTTCCAGAAGAAACACCAAACGCCCAGAGTCACCGCAATATTTCAGAAAAAGTTAAGAACTTTTTGCGCCTGCAAATTAAAATCTCTGTTGTCTTCTCAATCGTGCGTACCACCTTAGCTTGAAAATTCTCTTCGTCCCCATCGTTTTCAATTTTAAAGGTAATGTAGTATTCAAAGTCACATCACCGCATTTATCTTCACAATCTCCTTAATACTGTGTTCCTTAACCTGCAGTTTGTAATAGGTAAAATTCAATATGAAAGAAAGGGCAAGATAGTAGGCAATGGGAAAATAACAAAGTACAGGTCATACATCATCGCCAAAGTACCGTCTGATTGCCATTGAAGCATAACTCTTGATCCTATCCACAAAATCGGGAAAAAGTCCAAATTCTACAATGGGATAAATGGGAGCAAACATGCACGGCCCAGGGTATTCATCAAACTCAAAACCCTGTTAAGATACATATAAATAAACTGATGAGAATTGCAAGACAGTAAAAAGGTTTATATTTTTTGGACATAATTCAGCATTCGAATTCTGAGTGATCTAAACAAAGAGAGTAGAATTTAATCACAAATTTGATAGTTGAAAACTTGTACCACAATAGAATGTGTTTTCACGAAGCAGATTCTATCATATACACAAGTTATGCATGCAAATACGTATGTTTGAGCAGACTAGAGTTTAGAGTTTTAATAAGGCGAACATGTACAACAAAATAGGAAAAACGCAGGGAATTTTGAACATCCAACAGCAGAGTAGTAGATTCAAATCCATCTCTACAATCAATTATTGGGCCATCCATATATAAAATGCAAGAGAAACAAGGCACACGGAGAAAAATAGTCAAGGTACATACAAGACCACCGGGAGACACTCACTGATGTGAGAACAACAAAAAAAGAAGAGGTGATCGCAATAAAGGGAAAACAAAAAGAAGAGAAAGATATTGCCAGATTCAAAATAAAACCTCCCCTTCTTCTTCTACTCAGGCATAACTCAAGAAAATGCAGTCAATTTTATGCCTCAACAGCTAAGGGAGCACGTCAACCCAAAATTACTTACAGCCAAGCAAAGTGCCTTGCATTTAACATGAGGCCAAAATGCAATTAGGCCCTGTTTAATGTCTTTTCAAGCAGTGATCTTCCAAACACGGTTAAAAGAAATCCAGTTCAAATGTGACAACTTGGTGGAGACTAGTCGCATAGAATGATTCACCTTCATACTTCATAGAGTGCAGTGCCTGAGAACTAAGTATGCCTAACATGCATTTTTATTGGACATATTGTACACATTATGAGGTTCATACAAATGAGATATGGGAAAAATGAATCTAAAATCAACATATATCAAAATACCATCCCCTCCCAAGACATTTTAGTGCAAACCAGAAGGATTGGAGCTATTGGATGTTGCTCAGTCATGCTAGTATAATTTAACAACCAAAAAGCTCTGTATCAAACTTCAGTCCCCAACACATCAACTGATCCTTAAATGACTAATTCCTGGATATGGAAGAAGGGGCCACTTGGCCGACTAGAAAAACGAAATCTTCCTTGCTCATCAACTTCACGCCGCCATTCGTCTGAATACTAAGACAAGTCCATAGGTGAAGCTAGAGTAGGCAAAGGGGTTCGTCTGAATCCCCGTGGTCGAAAATTTACATTGCATATATAAGCTTAAGATGATTTTTTTATGTATATGTTGTAGATGTAGAATGTACTTGGCTTCTTCGTATGTTTACTGCCACCGCTGCCAACCCAATAAAAAATAGTGGACTTGAATCGTGCGTAGATGTTGAATGATCCAAAAGGAGGAATGTCATATTTAAGTGTTCTCGCATAAAATTTCATAATGTCTTGAGCCATATACAGAAAAAATATGCATACTAAAAAAAGACGTAAAACACACAGAGATCCAGGCACTAACTAAACTACGTACACAAGTAGTTACTAACAAATTGGATATTCACCTTTCCCTTTAATTTCTTCAAGCAAATTACAGTTACAGATAAAGTTATTTACAATAAGTTACAAGTAGTACTATATTTTCCTTAGTATTGTTATGGCCATTGTGATAAGCGCCTAATGAAAAATAATAAATATTAATAATCATACATCGCTTTCACGTAGTTGTTGATAGTGTTTATAAAGACGTCCTTATCTGGCCAAGTAAGCCAATCATAAGGATCATACTTGACTGACTCTTCCTTCCCTTTTCGGTCTCCATCATCAATCTTCAAATCATCCTTGTTGTTTTCATCATCGAGTTTCAATTTCTTCTCCGAGGACGACTCCTTCTCCGTAGAAGAGAGGGACATGATCCCAGCCATAAGATAATTGAAAATTTAAAGCAAGGTGACATCCAAGTTTTGCAATTACTTGAGGTGATAACTTTGACCAGCCCAAGTCAAAGCCCACTTAAATTTGTGATTAAGTTAATTGGGGTCCAAAATGTAATTTTAAAACTTGTTAAACTTTTAAAAAATACAACCCCCCAACTTAATCCCAAGAAACCTACCAGCCCCCCTCCTTCTCCTCTCTCCCTCCCCCGTGACCCAACACCCCACCACCTCCACCCTAAAAAAAATCAATTTTGCTTTAAAAAAAAATTTTGAAAAGTTTTTATTTTTGGTTTTTTGCACCACCCCCCCCCCCCCTCCCCACCCAAAAAAAGTTTTGAATTTTTTTTTTTGGTTTTTTACTCCACCCACCCACCCCAAAAAAATTTAATTTTGTTTTAAAAAAAAGTTTTTGTTTTTGATTTTTTGCAACACCCACCCACCCAAAAAAAAAAAATCTTGAAAAGAAGTTTTAGATTTTTTTTGTTTCTTACTCCACCCACCCCATCCCCCTCCTCCTTTTTTGCTACTGCTGCTTTCTTCTTTTATTTTAAAAAAAGTTGCTCAAGAGAAGAAACACAAACTCACCCGATTTACATAATTTTCGAACTGAATTTCATTCGTGTAGCGCTGGGCATTACTTCATGGGTTATTTCTGCTCATTTGGTAAGTAAAATAATGCCGTTTTATTTCAATTAATCATGTAGGTATAGCTGCTGATTTTCCGACAATTTACAGTAGCAGTTACAGTTGTTACAATAAGTGCTAAAGATGTTGTATAAGAGCTTCTGAATTTATTGCAACAGTTGTTATAATTTTTGCAACAATTTATGCAGTTGTTGCAACTTGTGTACTAATCTGTTGCAACAACTGCTAAAATGTATATAAATAATTTAGCCTACTTGTGGCAATAACTGTGAAAGTTGTTGGACAGCTTCTACTCTTTCTAACAACTCACTGACTTGTCACAACAAGTAGACTTGTTGCAACAACTACATTAGTTTTTGGACATACAGCTGTTGGATGAAATAGAGACAACCGAACCTGTCACCAACAACTAAGTGATCAGTTGCAATAACTCACCTAAGTGATATCTAGATCTTGTTCAAATCACAAATGTATGTTTTGTTGTTAATAAATTGCTGAAAATTTCCAACAAGTAAAAAATATGTTGCAACAGCTCTGTAACATGTAGGTGTTTGTTCAACAAGTAACAGGACTTGTTGCAACAACTAGTTAGTTGTTGAACATATCGCAACTGTTAATTTGTACTTTTGGAGCCCTAAGGGGGGCTGATGAACAATTATTTATAAGTTTGTATTTTATGTTCTTGGTGGATTATGGTGGATAATACATTATGCAATTTTTGTTATATATATATATAAAACGAAAATTGCGTAATGTTCATCATCCACCATATATGTGTGTGTGTGTGTTCAGTATCAATATATCATATGTCAGTATGTATGTCAGTTGTTCAAATTATGTTCAGTAGTTTCAAACAAGTCATAAAGTCATTGTAATAATCAAGAAAGTTGTTGCAACAGATTCCTCACATGTTGGAAAAAATCAAAAAGTTGTTGAGGTTGTAGCAATAGATTCATCACATGTTGCAACGGCTTCCTTATGTTCAGTAGTTTCAAAAAAGTTACAAATATGTTGCAATAGATTCCAAACCTATTGGTAATAATCAAACAGTTGCTGCAGATGTTGCAACAGTAACATGAGTTGCTCGGTTAGTGGAGTTGAAATATCTCAACATAATGGTCACTGTGCATATCCTATTTCCAGCCGTCTATCCTACTCTCCTCTCTCTCCAGCATATCAAACATATTTGAGATATTTTTCTGGTGTTTTGGAACCCAGAAATTTCCGTGAAGCTTCAAAGGACAGGGTGTGGATGGAAGCAATACAGAAGAAGATTGAAGCACTTGTGGATAACAACACATGGGAACTTGTTAAATTTCCACCAGGAAAGCAAACTATTGGTTCCAAATAGGTATACAAAGTGAAGTTAAAAGCTAATGGAGAGGTTGACAAATACAAAGCAAGGCTAGTGCCTAAAGGCAACACACAAAGAGAAGGTTTAAACTATCATGAAACCTTCACACCAGTAGCAAAAATGGTTACTGTAAGGACAATGATCAACAGAGCAGCATCAAATGATTGGGAGTTATTCCAGATGGATGTTAACAATGCCTTCCTCGAAGGAAATTTGGAGGAAGATGTGTACATGTCTTTTCCACAAGGATTCCACAGACAAGGGGAAAATAAAGTATGCAAACTTTTGAAGTTTCTATATGGGTTGAAACAAGCTTCAAAGCAGTGGAACATAAAGTTGACTATTGCACTAAAACATGATGGATACACATAAAGCTCACATCATCATTCATTGTTTACCAAGAACAAAGGAAAGGAATTTGTCATCATCTTGATATATATTGATGATTTACTGATAACAGGAAAAAATTCTAGCTTGGTTGATGAGACAAAAAAATATTTGCATAGTGAGTTCAAGGTTAAAGTCTTAGGAATATTGAAGTACTTCCTTGGGATAGAAGTGATGAGATTAAAGCATGGCATACTACTTAATCGGAGAAAATATACACTGGAGTTGATTTCGGTATTAGGACTCAGTGGTGCAAAACCATCATCCACTCCATTATAAGCAAATGTCAAGTTGATCTCAGTAGAGTATGATGAAATATGTGACAAGGCAGATGATTCAACAAGAAGAAAGACAGATGATCCAGTACTTCAAGATATAGGCAGTTACCATAAATTGGTAGGAAAGCTGATTTATCTGACCATCACAAGACTAGATATTTGTTTTGCAGAGTAGGTCTTAAGTCAGTTCATGTAGATGCAAAAGAAGTCTCACTGGGATGCAGCTTTAAGAGTGGTGAGGTATGTCAAAAGATCACTAGGATTAGGAATATTGCTGAGGGGGAATTCTATTAAAGAATTAGCAACTTTTTGAACTCAGACCGGACTTCTTGCCCCAACACTAGGAGATCAGTAACAGGATTTGTTGTGCAACTTGGGCAATCACTGATCTCCTGAAAATCCAAGAAGCAACACATATTAAGTAGAAGCTCAGTTGAAGCTGAGTATAGAAGCATGACCACAGCAGTTTATGAGATTGTTTGGTTGATAGGATTATTAAAGGAACTACAAGTTGATGTGAAGTTTCCCATAAAGGTTTATTGTGACAGCAAAGCTTCTATACAGATAGTAGGGAATCCAAAATTCCATGAACGAAAAAAACATATTGAGATTGATTGTCATTTTGTAAGGGAGAAGTTCAAAGATGGGACAATCTTGCCAACTTATGTCAACACCAAGTTGCAGTTTGCTGATCTGACAAAGGGCTTAGAAGGTTCACAACATCACATGCTTTTGTCCAATCTGGGATTGATAGATGTGTTTCACCCACCAACTTGAAGGGGAGTGTCAAAAAATCAAATGTATACGTGAGTGTATATTAGGTATATCACATGTCAGAGTTTGTTAGAGTTAGTTGTTGTTGTGATCATGAGTTAGTTAGTTAGTTTTGAATGTAATAATTAGTTAGATGCCAGCTGTAGTGCAGTTGGCCAATGTAGTCTACAAATATCTTATTTCCTACGCTCAAATGTAATTCAATTCAATTCAAGTCAAGTCAATACAAAATCTTTTATCCACTTGTTTTCTCTCAACTGTTGCTTCCATGATCGAGCTTGAGGCTTTGATCATGGCTTCTATTTGATAAATTCACAAAGCCAAAACAAAGGAAATATTACTCAATTGCCGACAATAAAGGCTTATGTGTAGTTAAAAAGAACCTCTTCTTATACTCACGAGACTCGGGATAGAAATAGGGCATTAATAGAGGAGTATTACAAAGCTAGCGATACAACTTAACTAACCTCAAATTTAACAGGAACAATGTCGTATTGGAGTCCGATGATGCAGGCAATGACAGCTCATATTAAACTGCAAAAAAGCAATAGATGAAAAAAAAGGTATGATACGGAAAGATATCAATGGTAAAAGCTATTTAAAGACAAAATTTGTTACCTCAAAGCCTTTTGGTTCATCGCATCCTGGAGGCAAAGTCTCAACGTTGTTACGATTAGACCCTTGCATTTCACTATGATATTAATCAGGATGGACAGACAGTGAGACATAAACCTGTTAGATAAGTTTAGTATGCAGTTACCTTAAGATTTTCATATACAGGGTTTTGCACAGAGGTGATATGTTTAAGGGATACATTAATTAGTCCAATGTATCCTCCACCCAAAGGAATTCACAATAGGCAACCATTATATCCAACGACACTTTAGACTTGTCTGAATAGAAGAAATTGGATGGAAGAAATTATATGTAGAAGACCGCAAAACTTTCATTAAAACACTTCAAAGACACCAAAGCAACAAAACACCATCTTTCTCTGTGTTCAGATACAGAAGCCCCCAACGAACACTAAGAAGAAAAAGAAAAAAAACACGAAAAGGTAGTAAGAGAATGCTGATAAACCGACGAAAGAAATATGGCACTATTTTCTTTCCATCCAAATATTTACTTCACGCGTCTTAAATGATACTAAAACACAAAAGACTCGAGGAAAAGAGAAGCAAAAGAGCAGAATCGAAGGATAGAAAAGAACAACTGCAGAAATTATGATCATAGTTAGATCCCAAACTGGCTGAAAAAGACTAATGGAAGATTGAAGCTATAAGAGAGAAGGAACTGAAGAATTATCGATAGAATCAAAACAGACTTAGGACTAAGAGGATAACAAGAAAAATCATTCTTCTCTCGTTTGGTACCCCTATTTTCTTGGAGATAGCCTGGTCTGAGCTACTGCTTAACTAATAAGATATCAAAGGGACCTGAAAAAACTTAATAGGCTGTTACTCTAGGCCCGCGTCGCTGTTCTAAATGGGAAAGAATCAAAATAAATACCAGTACTTCAAATGCAAGGGCCAAATAATAAGAAAAGAAATCTGCATAACGTAATGTACAACGTATCAGATAGCATGAATCTCCGACACAAAAATAAGAAAAGAAATAAGAAGAAAAACAAAGGAACCAAAGCTAGTGCATGGTTCTTGCAAGCTTCAAAATGCAGCAAAACAACTCAAAGGAAAAAAAGAGAAAGAGGCAAACAATCACAGGCAGTAACATTGGATCCTGATATCATAGTCCTCAGACATCTAAAGTTCACAAAACATCAAATAAAAGATGAGAAAAATGAAATTTGACATGCAAACAACAAACAGATACATTTTTTTCCAAATCAGTAAGAGAAATTCCTTTACATTAAATTTTCAACACAGAAGAAGACACACGAATCCCTAAATAGTTACTTGTTCTAACCATCACAAGTCAAAACTACAACATGACCCATAAAAAAAGTTACACCCAAATTATGGTCTCATTCTTCCTTTCCTTTGATTCCCAGTACTTGCAGCTGAATTAATCCCCCATGTGTTGAGACCTGAAATAGGAGCTAAAGTGTGACCAATTAAACTCAAAGAATTGAGACAAGAAAGAAGACAAGGTTGATGATTGGAGTTATGACTTGTCAGTGAAGCGTAGCAATAGCCTGGAAAGAAAGGTTTGGAGAAGACGGGGATGAGCAAAGGCGTAGTGCCTTAATTGCTGCAATGAGGTGTAACAAGCCAACTGAACAGAAATGGAAACTGGACACAATTTTCTGGTTTTCTACCAACTTTGAATCAGAAAAATACAATGAAAGAAAGTAAACTGGAAAACAATTAATCTAACAATTGAATTCCATTAAAGAAGATCAAAAGAATGAACGAAGAAGAAGAGATAGAGAAAGTGAGAGGGAGAGAGAGAGAGGGAGAGAGAGAGAGAGAGAGAGAGAGATCAAAGAAGGCAGGAAAACGTGAAATGAAGGTTGAAGACACCGGATTTCTCTAATTCCACGAGCCGTTTTCACCATAATTCTAGTGCATATAATGTAAGAGTACGCACGTGCCTCTTCACATTAAGTCTAACTCATCACAACCCTTCTACTTCAAAATTGACCTTGGTTTCAAGGTCACTTATGAAACATTCAGCTGACATTGGTTGGTGTTTACTGGTTCCTGGCAGGTAAATTGCACACCCGCAGAAGTACCAATGCCAATGACAAAAATGCAAAAGTATGGGCTTGTCCAGCTGAAGTATTCCCAGACTCGTTACCAAATTTTCCAACTACCTTTTATGATTTTAAGATTGCAGCAGGAGGATCTCCCAAAAATATATTACAGATTCCACTATTTCCATCCATTAAGCAAGATGTGAATCGACAGTTCAGTAAGGCTCTATTATAAGTTTCTGCTTCTAGCTTTTTTCCTAATATATTGGACCTCTATCACTCTCTGTACACAAAGCTGTCTCTGATAAAGATAATCAGTAGCTTCAGACTAGTTCCTACTTTCAAACTGAAATTTGGCACAATGATGCAACAGTAATGCCTTGGATTTGTCTGGACCAATCAAATAGGGCTCATGCAGCAACTCAAGATTAGAATCCAACAGAATGTTTGTAGAGTGAAAAGAATTCTTGATGTTAAAGCTATAGCTTACTTCTCGACATTATAGGCAGCATGAAGACTGGATGTCTTCACCACATTCATAATGACAACATGCAACAAAAGGAATGTTGTAAACTATAGTGTGCCTTAATAAAACCATACCATCTTTCACAATCAGCTTAGCAACAACAACTTTTGTGAATGTAATGATAAAGCAAAACAATATACCATTAAAAGATTTTATAATCCTTCCTCCAATTTTACAAAGCTTCGCTTGCTTGACATGAGGTCCCAAAATCAATCAAATCTCCAAATCTCGATCTCCAATGGACTTTTCTAAACGTAGACCATTAGTCTCTAGACCTGATAGCTCGAAAGTATTGCCTAGACTCACCAAAACGCGATTGACCATATTTAGCATCACCGTTAGATATTATTAACATGATGGTACATCCAAGATAATTAGGATAACCATCAATGAACATTAGTGCTTCAATAGTTCTTCTATCCATAACAGTGGTGACATTCTCTTATAAAAGGAATGCAAATCTATGTGGAATACAAATAAATGTTTCCATTGAGCAAACGAACACATCAAACTAGACTTAGCTGAATAGCAAGTGTTTGGAATTATTTGACAACTCTAAACATTCAACTACCGAAAATTGTCATTATTAAAATGTTTCTGTCAGAAGAGCTTCCATAACATCTTCAAACCCCGTTTTCTTAAAGAAAGCATCAGTCTCCTTCTTCTATCTGGTTAATATAAAGAAGAAAAGAAATAAGAAGAAAAGCAAAGGAACCAAAGCTAGCGCATGATTCTTACGAGCTTTAAAATGCAGCAAAACAACTCAAAAGGAAAAAAAAGAGAAAGAGGCAAACAGTCACATGCAGTAACATTGGATCCTGATATCATAGTACTCACAGATGTAAAGTTCACAAAACATCAAATAAATGATGAGAAAAATGAAATTTGACATGCAAACAACAAACATATTTCTATAATTCTACGAGCCGTTGTCACCATAAGTCTAGTGTATATAAAGTAACAGTAAGCACGTGCCTCCTCACATTAAGTCTGACTCATCACAACCGCCCTACTTCAAATTGATCTTGGTTTCAAGGTCACTGATGAAACATTCAGCTGACATTGGTTGGTGTTTACTAGTTCCTGGCAGGTAAATTGCACACCCGCAGAAGTACCAATGCCAATGACAAAAATGTAAAAGTATGGGCTTGTCCAGCTGAAGTATTCCCAGACTCGTTACCAAATTTTCCAACTACCTTTTGTGATTTTAAGATTGCAGCAGGAGGATCTCCCAAAAATATATTACAGATTCCACTATTTCCATCCATTAAGCAAGATGTGAATCGACAGTTCAGTAAAGCTCTATTATAAGTTTCTGCTTCTAGCTTTTTTCCTAATAGATTGGACCTCTATCACTCTCTGTACACAAAGCTGTCTCTGATAAAGATAATCAGTAGCTTCAGACTAGTTCCTACTTTCAAACTGAAATTTGGCAATTGGCACAATGATGCAACAGCAAAGCCTTGTATTTGTCTGGACCAATCTGATATGGCTTATGGAGCAACTCAAGATTAGAATATTTGTCAGCTCTCAACTTTTGCACTGAATTTGGATTTTGCAAGAATGTAGCCAACAGAACTGCTACTTCAAGCTCCTTTAACCCTGCTTCGGTTTTCTTGAGTATCAACTTATTTCCAGAATGAAGAGAATTCTTGTTGTTAAAGTTATAGTTTTCTTCTCCAATTATAGGCAGCATGAGGACTGGATGTCTTCACAACACTTATAATGCCAACATACAACCAAGGAATGCTGTAAAATATAATGTGTCTTAATACAACCTTACCATCTTTCGCAATCAGCTTAACATCAACTTTTGTCAAAATGCATCTACAAAACTGAGCTGCTGAATGTAATGATAAAGTAAAACCATATACATTAAAGGATTTTATAATCCATCCACAATGTTCCAAAGCTTCGCTTGCTTGACATGAGGTCCAAAAACAATCAAATCTCCAACATCGAACTCTATCTCCAGCAGACTTCACTAAACGAAAAACCACTGGTCTCAAGATCTGATAGCTCGAAAGTATTTCCTAGAATCACGCCCATGCAGTTGATCATCTTTAGTTTATCTTAGTTAGCTATTACCAACACAATGGTACATCCCAAATAATTAGGATAACGCTTAAAGAACGTTAGTGCTTCAATTGGACTCTTACCCTCAACAGTGGTGTCATTCTCTTCAACAGAACTTTCAGATGAAAGAAATGGCACTGCTTTAACATATGCAAATCTATGTGGAATACCAATAAATGTTTCCATTGAGCAAACAAACACATCAAACTAGACTTGGCTGAATAGCAAGTGTTTGGAATTATATGCAACTCTAAGCATTCAACTACCTAAAGATTGTCATTATTAAAAACTATCTGTCAGAAGAGTTTCCATAACATCTTCAAACCCCGCTTTCTTGAAGAATGCATCAGTATCCTTCTTCTATCCGGTTAATATAAACGCTTCAATAATTAAAGGTCACTAACTGGTTATAGTTAGCAAGCTTATCAAGGTCCAAAATCTCAACTAACCACAGTTCATCACTTTAATTTTGTTGGTTTTCAAAAGATGGTGCAGCAAAAAGATGGTTGATATTGTCTCTCAATAACCTTGTTTTGATTACATGCTCTTTTGAAAGTCTTTAATTTGGAGAATTGTAGGATTTGCAAAAAGTTGTGGTAGGGATGAATCTACTTTTTTGAATTTTAAATTTTACCGGATAGATTAGTTTGTTGAAATATTCTAGTTCTTTTAAATTTTTGGTATGTAGATTTTCTGCGGACTATGTTTTCAAGTAGGTTATTTATAGCCCTCCTATGCTTAATAATACAATTATTGAGAGGCATTTTCGATCATATTTTCAACCAATATTGCTGCACCATCTTAACCATCAAATTTTAAGGTAACTAAAGTGAGAGGGACAGTATCTTTAGACATTTGCAGTTGCTTATTTTAGGCCACAGTTCTCCTTAGCTAATACCAATCTCAAATTCCTTTTTGCTCCTCCAGAATTTTGGAGTTTCTATTATGTAAATCAAAATTAAAGTTAGAGTACCTCTTGAAATCAAGTAACTTGAACTTGGCTACCCACCTAAAGTGAATTCAAGGAAGCGACAATAGCTCCTTTCAGAAGGTTGTTTAGCACTTGAGACGGGCACAATTTGTCGGTTGTCTAACTTCGAATCAGAAATAATACAATACAATGAAAGAAAATTTTACTCCTTCCGTCCCTTTTCGAGATTCAAACTGTATGAATTTTGACCAATATTTTAAAATGTATTTTTTCACCGAATTGATGACAACTTATAGTACTTTTCACGTAGTTTTATTAATAAATTGGAACGGAGAGTGTAGTAATTAAACGTGAAAAGAAGGTGCATGGAAGATCAAGATACCGAATTTCTGTAATTCCATACGCAATAATTCTGTGTTTATATATGTAAGAGTAAGCACTTGTCCCCTCACGTGATCTCATTAAGTGTGGTGAAGTGAATCCCTTATTGAGTTATGAGTATTCAACATAAAGTCCATCCTTTTAGGACTTTTTCCAAATAGGACATATGGATAATTTAATTTTGTAGTAGTCTCCAAGCCATGGTAGCACGGAGAGCATTGTTTTTGTGTCGAAAATTTTGGACACACAAGCCTCTAATACTTTTGCGGGAAAGGGTTATGCCAGTAATGTATGGAAAATGATTTAGATTTGTCGTCCTTTCACTTATCGATCATAATTATCTTTAACGTTAACTTTTGGATTAATAATGTTTCTCCTTTCATCTATTAGACCTTAATTGCCTTTACAATTAAAACGTTCTTCCTTTTAACGGAATTATGAGATGACATATGTGGAGCTTTAATTAAATATGTTTTACTTAATCTATTGGTCCATGTAGATATGGGATCCAACCCATAAATAATCTGATTCATCTGAATTTATTTATTGTTTTAAATTGATGTGGGAAATTTCCAAGAATCCACCATTTTTAAAGGATGGAGAAAGAGATTTGAACCTGAATCTGGAGTTGGTTGAAGCTTATTTACACCGTTTTCAAATACAAAAATTGCAATTTCAAATAAAGAAGACATTGTTGTCTTTTGAATCTATTCAGTCGCAAAACGTGAAGCATCGAAGAAACTGAATACGAACAAATGGTTTCTAATTGTTTTGGTTTAACCCGGATTGATGGGGTTATTTATGTTTGGGGCCTCATGAATATTTAATTAAAGTGTCATATGTGTCATCTCATAATTTCATTAAAATAAAAAGTATTTTAATCTGAAAATTAATACTAAGAGCAATTGGATTCAATAAGTGGCCTGAAGGAGGGGAAATTGAAACTACTTGAAATATATTAGGGACATTGTTAACCCTTTATAACAGTATCCTATTGTATAAGGTGAAGATTTATTTATTTTGCGGGAAGTAGTTACCCAAAGAAAATTACATTGATATTTCTCGAGTTGTTTAATAACACATTATGGTCATGAAATGTATTTGCATAACATGATTTTGTAGATCGTGAAGAATAGAATTTATCAGGCTGGTGCGATCAGCCACGTCAGACAACTTATTTTCGATTAGGCAAATCGCGTATCAATAATCAATTGAATGTCTTGCCTAGTATGAGTATGCCACTAAAAGAAAAATTATATTTGGCAACAATTTTTTTTTTGTTGCCATAAATTGATTATTGTTGCAAAAAGTACATTTGGCAATGAAAAAAATATTTTGTTGCATGAACTTTTCCCAACGGCTGTTATTGCAACAACGTGCAACAACTTTTTTTTTGTTGCCAAAAGTACTTTTTGCAACAATAATCAATACTATGGCAACAAAATTAAATTCTTTGGCAGCAAAAAAATCATTTGCCAACAATAAAACTAAGTTATTGCCAAATATAAAAAAATTTGTTGCGGTTTCTATACTTTCTTGTAGTGTGAATTGGAAATCTCATGTAGTTGCCAAAAGATTTGACTTTCAGTCATATTCAAAGATTGTAAGGTGAAATCTTTGAATTCTAAAGTGCTATTAACATGTGGTTTTTTAATATAAAGTGCAGTACACATGCATCCTGGTGAAAAGGCACGAAGAGGCACAAAAAAAATTGTGTGAAATATGAGGATATGAAGTATTGGAAGTTTTTGCCAATGCAGCACGGTATAATTTTTATAAATATGAGGTCATCGTCTGCATCTCACTTATATATCGTTATATTAGGGGTCGTTTGGTTGGGGCTTGAGGAGATCTAATCTCCACATAACTAACTTATATCATGTTTGATTGTTCACTATTTGTTCTTTTTATTTTGGCTTAATGCATATACAGCCCCTGAATTTGTTTTTTTTTTTTTTTCATTCATTTTGGCACCTCAACTAAGTGTTGTTCCTATAGAACTCCTAAACTCATCCTCAATTGTGTCTATCAAACACAATCTGACTTACATTGTATTCTATCTGTAAGAGAATATTTGTCGTGTCTATTCTCATTCATTCCATAGGTTAATATACATCATGTACAACATAATTGTAGGCTACAAATTAGGAACTAATTTGACTAATGGATTCTAACATATGCTATCCTAAAATAGAAGATTACAAAATATATGCCTAAATATTTACATACTCTAACACATACCCGCAGTCGAAGCGGGAGGTTTACGAACGGTTAGACTGTCCCGAAAATCATCAAATAGTACGCGCAGAAGATCTTTGGTGAAGATGTCGGCAATCTGATAACGGGACGGAACATGTAGGACACGAACTGTTATGTCCCGTATTTTTATACATTGGGACAACCCAGATTAACTATGATAATTTAAGGCCAAGACCATTCCGGGATTTGAAGTCGGGACTTTTGACCATTTGATTTTATTTTGAGACATAATTCATACATGAAATTGTTGACATTGAACACTTAGGGAAAATTGGGACCACAATTCATAAAAATTGGAATTAAAAATCTTGCCCACAAGGGGCCTTGTAGCCGTGTGGTCCATTAAATGGTCCCACACATTTGTGTGGCCAATTTTAATTGGTCCACTACATGTGTGGGCCATGAACACTTGGACACCACATATAGACTTAAAAAGATGAAGACCAAGTCATCTTTCTTTCATTCCACACTTCAACACTTAGAAAATATCAAGACTTTGGAGAGCAATACTCCCTCCAACTCTCGGCTAGGACCATGGAAAATCAAGATCATTTCTAGCCTCTCCAAAATTATTTCTTTGGTATAAACCCACTATTTTAAGGTCTCTAAGTAGCGTGGAAGCATTGTTGGAGTGATCAAGTCATTCGTTTAAGAGATCGCAAACCCTAACCCATTGTGGAATTGAAGAAGAAAGGTAAGTTTTGATCTTGTTTTATGTGTTGTGAACTTTTTATTCATGTTGTAGTATGTTAATATGGATGAAAATCATGAAATATGGCATGTGGAAGTTGAGCCGTGTATGGTAGGAGTGGGCGTGTAAATGGGTGTTGTGTAATTGAGTTGATGAATAAATTCTTGTAGCATGTTTGATTGTTGTAGGGTGAAGAAACAAATTAAAACCATCTAAATATGTATATGTATAATGTAGCCGTGTATATGCCACCCCCCCCCCCCCCCAAGTTGTAGCAAAGGATGAATCAATATCGCTTAGCGTTTTAGTTGTCGTCGTTATGAATTCTAGTTTGGAATTGATCGTTTGATGACTCAAGAATGATGTTGTAATTGTATGGGCTGATTTGAGGCTTATTGTGTGTTTGATGAAATGTGTATATTTATGAGAATTATATCGTTATATTGTGGATTGTTGATACAAATCATGAATTGAAATTGAGAAGTGTGGCATAGGGGCTGCTCACGGTTTTGGGGACTGTTTTCGGCCAAAGTGGGAAAAATTATTGGGTCGTTGGAAATGTTATGTGAATTGTTTAGAATGTCTTTGAATATTGTTGATAAAGATTCGGGTTGGTAATTGAATGTATGAGCGATAATGTGGCTTGAATGTAAGTCGTCCATTGAATATTATGAATGTTGTGAAAGAAAGTTATTAATGCAATATTGCCCTTCGGATTGGTTATTGGAGTTGCTAGGTTGGTTATTGTTGTTGTTGTTGTTGTTGTTGATTTTGGAAGAGTTAAATTCTCGGGTTGGCCTATTTACAAGGGAAATGCTGCCGAATTTTCTGTAGAATTTAGTGTTAGTTTGAAATAAATGGCTTAAGTGTCTACGTTTAATATTGGATATTCGTTGGCATATTTGTAGACCTTGGGGAGCCTGAGGCGTAGATTGGGATTAATTTTAGATTGAATAACTTGGAGTGCGTACGAGGTATGTAAAGCCCAATCCTTCTTTCTTTTGGCATGCCTTAGTTTTCAATAGGCTAGATTATAAGCCTTGAGGAAAATGCTAAGATTCGAAATCCGAGCATGTTATGATCCTTATATATTCCTTGGCACTCTTATGTATGATTTGATGAAATATGAACCATTATGTCTTTGAAATAATCGCGTTCCGAACTTTGCATAGAAAGGTTTCACTTTAAGAATTTCGTAATTTCTGAATGTCATATCTTTTGCATAAAGGCTCGGATTGCTCCAATATTTTTATAGGAGTTTGCATGAGGTATAATGAGTATGTTTTCTATAGGCGGGCCCGACTCGGGTCAATACCCGTCCGTGGGTCCCGCGACTTTCTTTTATGTAATTCGGGAACTTTTGAAAGAATTTGTTATGACTATTATTTCGATTTTCAAGTATGATCATTTTACTTATGTTTGAGTTCATGATAATGATTTTATGCATATGACTACTCACGACTCTACTCGTGCATTCTCTTATCCCTTTCGCCGAGTCCCGGGCCGGTTCTGTTGTCGTGCGCACTTTGATATACTCCGGCGTTATGCTGTGTTTATGGTTCACCGAGCTACTCGCCAAGAGGGTCGGGTTCCACTTATATTTGGTGTTATGCTGTGTATGGTGGTATGCTGTGTATGGCGTTATGCTGTGTTATGATATGTGACGGAGATATGGAGATTTGAAACTTTCTGGTGTTATGCTGTGTTATGGCGCCATTGACGGGCGGGCGACCATATTCTTCTGTACCCTACGTGTTACATCCTGTATTTTTGTACGTTGGATTATTCGTAAGTTAACCGACGTAGGTTCAAGGACAAGATTAAATTCGAGGTTATAAGTATTGATGTAATTCTGAACAAGTGATAAGAAAGTGTGTGAAGGATAATTCCTTATTTAAGTGAGTTGAGATCAAGAAATTAATTATATGGGTAAGTAATTAAATGTTGGATTGTAGTGGAAAGGAAAAAGGAATTAATTAAAGATTAAGTGGATAACTATTATATTTAACATGGACACGTGGGTCCATTTCAAGTAAGAATTAGATGACTAATGCCATGTATAGAATCTGTTGGCATAGCTTTTGGGATGAGATTATTTGTATTAAAATGTGTAGTGGCATCTTATGATAGTGGGTGGGCCAAATAAAACTTACCTGTAAAACACAAGGGGAAAAGAAACGTGTGACTAATAATGTATGAGTTGGTGGTGGCATTATAGATTAATTAGCATGTGGTTCCCACAGTCCACTAAGTGGATGAAACATATCCATCTTTTGGTGTATAATTCATCATTCTGTTGGATAGTGAAAGACAAAAGGGATTAACTAGATTATTAGTGGACAAATCCATGAATTTCCACGTGGCACGTTTATGCGAGGGGAAGAAATGACTCTTTTATATACAATTTGGTGGCTGTGTGTTGCAATTATATTAAATGCTAAATTGGCCCACTTTCCATTTATATAGAGTAAAAGAAAGGGAGGAGAAGATAATTATCCCATTACTTTATTCGTGTAAGACAATTATGTGTCTAAGTTTCCCTACACGTGATTGTCCACTAATTGAATGATGAACATGTTTCTTTACACTAAATTGGACGATATATATATCTTCTACATAGTAGGAAAAAAACAAAAAAAATTCTCAATCTTTCCCAAGTTATATAAAACGATTAGATATGCACTTTTCTGTTCCTCCACGGATATAACATTCTGATCAAAAGTAGCTCACTCAATTGAGCAACTCTTTTCCAATACGACTTGGATTTCATTCCGCTTGTCCAAGAGCTTCATAGGTAAGGATTCTTTTATTCTTGAGATATTTAAATTCATCTCAGTCATAGCTAAATTGTGAAATGGGAAATACGAAATTAATTGCAGGAAATCGGATAAACTGTTATTGTCATCATGTGGACTGTTTGGTGGGTGTTATAAATTGTTTGGCGTGCTGGAATATCGTGGGATTGGCTGTAGTTGTTGTTATTGTGTTTGTTGTTATATTATGGATATACAGAAATAAAGAAGTGTACACAAGTATTGGAATTCGAATGTATATTGGGTTGTTTTGGGAGTAATTTAAGAATGGATTTAATTCTAGTTTGATATGAAATTGTTGGTATTGTTGTTGTTCATATTTTTATTGATGTTTGGCTAAGTTGGAATTTCGAGGATTGTCAAGTTTACAGGGGAAATGCTGCCCAAATTTTGTTAAGTTTCATTCGTACTTGGATTGGTTAGTAAGTGATGTGGATAATCTAAATGTGGCCTATGTTATCTTAATTTTAGACCAGCGAGCTCGAGAAGTAGACGTTGGACATTAGATAGAGTTCAAGGTATGTGAGGCTAGTCCTTTCTTTCTATGGCATGAATCTTATAGCTTGACTCTCTTTTTATCCATGAGTTTCCTTAAGAATTATGAGTCTATGTCCCTAATTAGCCACACAAGGTAATGAGTAAAGTATAGAAATCCCAATACTCATGTTGTGATGATCCTATAATGTTAATGATGCTATTTATTGCTTACACTCACCTTATATGCTAATTCCTTCAAGGTGGGGCAGGATGTCAATGAATGTTCCATAATGACGTCGGAAGCTACCGACCTTACGTCATTCCGATATAGTTATGGCTTTTGATTGGGCTCTTATGCATGCTTTATATATATGTATGTATTTTCTCACACCGCGCCGCGCTATAGTCGGCCGGGCAGGCACGTAGATGTGCACACCACTATAGTGGGCAGCTTATACCCCGGACGCGGGAGGCCTGGACGCAGGCTATGTTATCACACCGTACCTATATGGACGGGCAGCTTATATATGTATAGATACATGACATGATAATGATTATGAGTAAGTCAGCATGCATTATTTCAGTTATACTTGATAGCCAGTACAGATTGCTCTTTCTTGATGCCTCCTTATCTCATTGATGCCTTCATATTTCATTGATATATTGTTACTGTTTATGCCTCTCATACTCAGTACAATATTCGTACTGACGTCCATTTTCTTCGGACGCTGTGTTCATGCCCACAGGTAGATAGGGAGGTGAGCTTGATCCAGATTCTTAGTAGCTGTCAGCTGATTGAGAGCACTCCATTGTTCGGAGGTGCTTATGGTTATTCTGTTGTGTATATCTATGTATATTTTGGGCATGACGGAGTCTTGTTCCGCCTATATGTATAGTACTTCAGTAGAGGCTCGTAGGTACGCAGTGTGGGTAGTATGGTCTCACAGTTTTTACGTATATGCATACTACTATTTTGATAGCCTAAGGGCTTATGTTTATAAAAGTACGATTTCTAGCATGAATTGTATATGAATTTGATAAAGAAGAGTATAATGAGTATAGTGGGCAGTATAATGAGCGGTGCTCGGTGGTTATCCCCGGGTGTCCGTCGCGGCCCCTAGTCGGGTCGTGACACTACGCATGACTTATGTTTTAAAGTAAACATTTTGATATGTTGGATTTATACTTATGTTCTGTACTACTATTTCGTTTATGCCTCAGAATTGTTTCTGTATTTTCTGCTTTGCATACTCAGTACATATTTCGTACTGACCCCCCTTTCTTCGGGGGGCTGCGTTTCATGCCCGCAGGTACAGACGCACAGTTTGGTGATCCACCAGTTTAGGACACCCTCTTTTGCTGTTTGGAGTGTTCTTCTCATTTCAGAGCCTACATTTTGGTATATATGTTCGTTTGTTACATATGTATATATATTTGTTCAGGGGTACGGCGGGGCCCTATCCCGCCATATGTTTTCTGTTGGTCTGTTTAGAGGTCTGTAGACGTATTTGTGGGTGTGTGTGCCTACTTCTGTTCAGATGTGTTTGTATGATCCTATTCGCTATGGCAGCCTTGTCGGCGTGCATTCGTATTGTTTTGGGGCCGTTGTGCCATTTGATAGCCTTGTCGGCTTTTGATATATATATATATATATATATATATATATGTATATGGTTGCGTTGAAATGCGTTTGAGACAGTTTGATACAGTTTGAGACGGCATATAGTATTTATGGCCGTATATGCTATTTGTATGTGACTCGATATGGATAGGTACGTTTGGGTGCTCAACTCGGGCACTAGTCACGGCCTACGAGGTTGGGTCGTGACACGAACCTCTCCAAGTCTAACATTTTCACGAACAAAGTGAATGTCCATTTCAATATGCTTGGTACGTTGGTGTTATACCGGGTTTCCAGACAAATAAATAACACTCACATTATCACAATAGACCAAAGTTGCTTTGCGAATAGGACAATTGAGTTCAAGCAATAGATTTCTAATCCAAGATTCAGAGACAACATTAGCAACCCCTCTGTATTCAGCTTCAGCACTAGATTTAGATAGAGTAGGTTGGAGCTTGGAAGACCAAGAAATCAAGTTATCTCCAAGATAGACACAATAACCCGATGTGGAGCGTCGAGTGTCTGGACGTCCTCCCCAATCAGCATCTGTATATGATAGTAGTGACTGTAGAGAGGTTTTGTATAAATGTGTGCCAAAGTCAATCGTACCTCGAATGTAACGCAATTATACAATATTTTATTATATTATAACTGAGGAGGACGAGCACCGAGAAACCTTGTTGGGACTGGGCTGGCCGTGACTGCTGCTGCCAGCCGCGAGGCTGCTGCCAGCCAGTGATGGGGTAGGGGCACGGTGGGGTGGCCAACGATTGAGGCCCCCAAGCAGCCCAAGAGGGGTAAAACCATGACTGGGCAGCAGCCCCTTGGTTCGGCGATGCGACAGGCAGATTGCCCTGGGCGTTGTGCCGGCTGCCCCTACCGCTGCTCTGCCCGTTTCCTGCGCCACCGCGGTTGCTGTTGCGGTTTCCGCCGCCTCGACCGCGGTTGTTCTTCTTTCCGCGATTGTGAGAATTTCCTCGATTATTGAAACCATTTTTAGAATTGTTGGGCTGCCCATTACTAGAAAAAATTTGAGGATTAATATTGTGGGAAACGAGAGCAGCATTCGACCTGGAGTCGTGGATGGCGTCCTCACCACGGCTGTCTTCCTCAAGTTCGAGCATCGACCGGACAACATCAAAAGATGGGAGAGGAGTACGGTGTTATACCGTCGTTCGAAAGGTTTTATATTCCTCCGATAATCCTCGCAGAAGACGAAGCACAAGTCGTTCGTCGGAAACTTTGTGGCCGACGTTTGCGAGATTGTCTACAAGAACTTTTAGCTTGGTGCAGTATGCTTTCACATTAGGAAAATCCACCAATTTGGTGTTGGTGAATTTTGCATCAAGAGCAAGCGCCCTAGCCGATTTGTTGTCCTGAAAGAGATGAACAAGACGATTCCATGCCTCGGCTCCGATGTCCTCTTGATGAATGATCGTGTTGAGAAGATCATTCGATATTGTACCATCTATCCATTGACGAACAATGTCATCTAGCCGTTCCTATAGAGCCTTCGTAGCTAGTTTCTCGGCTGTCATTGCCGGTGGTGGCACGGTGGGGGAGGCAGGAGGTAGTGTTGACACCCAATTTTGTCCCACCCCTCCTCCGAAATACCTATTTACGCTTCTAACATTTTTGGAAAATTAAAATAAAATATATATATTATATCTTACTATAATTATTAGCCTCTTATAAATACCGGCGTTTCATTATTCTATTACAGTTACTAGCCATCATTATCATCATCATTATTATTATTATTATTATTATTATTATTATTATTATTATTCACAAATTTTATCATTTCGACATTTTACCAGCTTACGCACACGCATCGCATAATTAAATAATATTGTTTATTTACTGTGAATTTTCGAAATAGTATTGCACGGCTATTACAACGTCATTTTTTTATCTGAGCACTAATAATCGCATATTTTATATTAAGTAATATTTTAACACAAGTTATTTAAATAGGTCTTTTATTCAAATTTATAAAGCCCTATATTTTAAATCCATTAGTCAATTTTGGGGCTCATCCGTTCCACAAACCTGCTTGGATCAGTCCATTAATGACCAGCTCAATTTTAATACCCAGCCCACGTTTCAGATCAGCCCACAACCCAAATCCTACCCGGTCCAGCCCAAATCATTACCCGACCCGATTGGCCCATTCTCTTTAACAAAAGAGATGAAACCCTAGGGGTTTCATCTCATTCGCCGCACACCACCCCATCCCTTCTCTCTCTCTTTCCCTCTTCTCCTTCATCATCTTCCTCTCTCCCATGCCTCTGACGCCCCATTCCTTCCTGTTCCCCCCACGCTTCTGCCACCCCCACGCTCTTGTTCCCCACGCTCACTGCCACCCCATTCGTCTTGTCCCCCCGCTCCTCTCTCTCCTTCACAAAGAAACCCTAGATTTCCCCTTTAAATATTGATTTCTATGTTCGTTGAGGGGGGGATTTTTGGATCGGTGAAATTCCCCAAGAACAGAGATCTTTTTGATTCATAAAATTCCCCCAAGAATTGAAGCTTTCGAATCGAAAATCTCCCCTGGAAAATCGAGGGATCTTGAACCTCCCTCTTAGAAAACATCAGTTCTTTTAGCAGTGTGTGGATATCGAGTCAAAATCTAAATCGTTTCTTTTGTTCTGTTTTTGCCCTTGGCATCCGTTTGGATTCGAGTGTAGACAAATTCGGGATTTGTGTTATTTCGAGGTAATTCGGAGACTCGAAGCCTCACTTCGCTGCACACGAAGAAGGTAAATCCCATCCCTTTCCCTTCATTTTTAGTTTCGTAGGGGTATGTGCTAATATGGTTTAGTTTGATGTTCAGGTTAGTTATTGTTGTTAGACCCGTCGTTATTATGTTTTAGCTCAGTTTGGATCCTGTTGGATGCGGCTGTTATTACTTAGTTTAGGCTTATTAGCATGATGTTAGTCATCAATAATCGGTTCTTATCTGTTCTGCCGTCAGTCTGATTATATCATTTGTAGTTAACTAATTATTATTGTTGGACTAAGCTGATAACAGTTAATTGGGGATGAGGTTTTGACGTCAAAAATGTTTTCCATGGTTTAACTTTCCTATTGTCTGGTTTGATTCGCTTAAGCTCTGTATGCTTTCTGTTATAAATTGGGACTCTGTCTTCAAGTCAAAGTGTTGGTTTCCATCATGAAGGTCCTTTACGAGTCCCTGTTTCTTCCACATGTTAATTGAGAGTTATTGTTGGAGAGAGTCTAGTTGATATAGTAGCATTTTATGATTGCAAAAGGTTATTATAAGTTGTTTTGGGTTCTAAAAGAATGGAGTCAATTCCTGTCATGCTGTCTTACTCCATGTAGTTTAAACAGGATTTGGAATATGAAGAATAGATAGTAATTTGAGTAGTTTTGAAAGGTCGAGGAGGATGAGGTAGGTGCTGGGCTTTCCTTTAAAATAAATGTCATTGTGAAATACATTAGGATGTCTGTGTGCCTCACCTAGTTTGCAGTCCAGGCCTGTGTTTAGAGGTTCATTTCCCTAGGAAGATGATAAATGTGTTATTACAATAGTGATGTTTGGTCTGAGTTTTGTGTGAAGGTTTGTTTTTCTTGAAACTGAAACTGGAATTGTCCAGCTTATTCTTTCTGAACCAGTGTGTGTGTATCAACTTTTTTTTTCTTCTCTTTTCTCAATCATGGCTGTAAAACACTTAGTGTTTCCTGGAAATTTGAATCTATATGAATCTGTCCTGTTTGAAAGTGTTCTGTCCATTGCATTCATTGATATTCACTTACTAATCCTGCTGAGTTTAATTTGTTTAAGCCCACTTATGAGCATTGTATGAATCATATGAGTGTACATCCTTAGGAGATATTCGTTTAAAATCTGTATGAATTGTGAATCTGTTGCATCTGGTTTATATGTGGGAATCATGCTAGAAGTATTTATAGTTTCATTCTAGGTTTTCATTCCTAGTTAATGTGGTTAATGATCAGTTAAGCATGTATAATCACTTGTTGTTTTCTAATTGTTTGTGTTTGTATAATTGAGTCCAACCTAAACCAATATGAACCTGTCTAGGTCATTCAGGTTTATTAAAGGCCTGTTTTGGATGATTTCAGTCTAGCCTTTACCTAGGGTAATATTGGCTTGAGAGAGTATACTAGTTTAAACTAGGGCAGTTTGGTTCCCCTGTTTAGTCATATATCTATGCTTGGCATTCTTCTTTCACCTCTTACTCATCCCGGCCAAGTCGAATTTGGGTTTGCCACACTTTTGTTTCATAACAGATCGGTCCAGCAAGTATAGAAACACATTTGAACATGTTTGAGTCTTTCTTTATAATTACCCTCTTAGTATTCTTATTTATTTAGTTGTTTAGCCCTTTTCTTTCTCCCTGTCTCTATTTAATTTTTTGGATATACATGGCATATACACACCCACTGATCTACTTTGAGTTTCATTTTGTATGTTTGATCTTATTCCTCGATTAGATACTAATTCCTTTTCTTTTCATTTTATGCATGATCATTGCACACGAGTCCGAGGGACTCGTTCTTCTTCCGCATTCGGTGTTGGGCTAAGAGCCCAACGAAATCTTTTCCGGGTCCAGCCAGTTTGCAGCAAAACAAAAGAAACTAAAATGTTGGGCTAAGGCCCAACAGCAACAAACAGATTGCAGCAGCTCTTTTTAAAAATGGGCTGAGCCCATTTAAATTAGCTACTTCTCTATTTTTGTGCATTTAATTTGTATTATACAACTAACTCTTTGTTTGTTTTGTTTTCTTAGTTTAGATAAATCTTAAATAATTAGTAGGTTTAGTTTTAATAATGGGTAGTTAGTTTAAATAAAACCAATAATTAATCCCATAAGTTTCATTTTCTTCTTTCCACATTAAAATCATTCATAAAATCTATAATATTTGCTTCTAGAATAATTGATGGCATAAATTCATATTTTTGATTTCCAAAACACCACTAATACGTAAATATAAATTCAAGCATATTTTCTTAAATAACTCTTCAAATTTGGAATCAATCACACATCATTTTAGCTAAGCATAATTAATAAAGCTAATGAAAAAAATAAAGTATTTCTACATCACTATATTGATACAATATAAGTTTTATTTAAAATTCACACTAGCTATTTTGTATTTTTGTTTATACTCTTAAATCGCAAAAAAAAAAAAAAAGAATCATTAATATCTCACCATTTGAGTTGTTTCAAATATTTATTAAAACGCTGCACAAACCCGGGTTTTCTTCTATTTATATATTCTATGCAAATCTTATTTTAAAAAGCATCATTATTTAGAGCTTTAGCAATTTTCATAAGTTTTATTCGAAATGGCATTTAAAATCTTCTTTTATGCAAATCATTATATTTTCTCTAAACCTCATCTTAAGCAACATTTTATATTTTCTTTAAAACTTTAGCAGTATTTATAGGCTATTTTCTTTAATTTTAAATATTATATTTGCATCTTTAGTCCTAATTAATTAACCTAAGTTTGGTCGGATAACCGTAGTTAGCGGATTCTAAAGGATGCCTAACCCCTTCCCTTTAGGATAATATAGAGCCCTTACCTAGAATCACATTGGTTAAGCAGATTATTAACGGAGGTTTAGTTTTAACTTTACCTTAGTTAACATTTAGGTGTCCTAATTCACCGTTAAATTAATTAGGTGGCGACTCCTTAAAACAAAATAAATAGGAATCACCAATATGTTGTACTCTTACTTTAACCCGGTTAAAATGGGGTATAACAGCTTGGCGACTCCGCTGGAGACTTTAGGCTCTAACCATAACAGACTTAGGGTAATAGTTAATTTGTTGGATATTTTGTTTGTTTTCTTTTTGCCTTTATTATTGCTTTTCCCTTATATGCTTTTGAGTGTTTTATTTTATTCCTTATGTAAATTTCTATGTGATATGTATGTTATTGCTTTCCTTAAATTGTCATTCCGTTCATACTTCCTCCACTTCTGGAAAACTCACACTATCACACGTACACGCGAGGTGTGCTTAGCGCACCCGCAAATTTCTTCGTAGAATCCAAATTTTAGGAGAGTTGGCGTATGCGCGGGTGCCCGAATAACGGGGACCGCGTAGCCTTCTCACTCGAGCAGTCCGCTCGGGAACCTTGTGTCTAGTAAACCCACTCTTAGTCTACCTAAGGTAGAGTGAAAACCAAAACTTTATAAGGACATGCATCATTTTAAACCTAGGAGGCTTAATACCCTTGGCGTATTGAGTTCATTAGTCAACCTTGCCAAATGTCCAAATGAGTCTATGACTCTAAGTGACACTATTCACTATCTATGTGCATTATTTGAAGGACAAATGTGTGGAATATGTGGACCTAGTACTCTATAGATAAATATTTCAGGAAAACTGACATTTTGTTGCAGGTTGTCGTGGAGCATTCAATTATGCCAGAGGGTTGAAGACAACTAAAGGAAATTAGTGGAGATGAAGTATTAGATATCTTAGAATTGTATTATTAATTGATATGTAATAAATTTTTATTATTCTTGTAAATTAGTTTTAGGAAGAGTTATGGAATGATACATAAAAAAACATGTTTGTCCTTCAAATGTTCGTTAGGCCTACCTCTGGCATAAAGAGGTCCCTTTGCATTATAGAACGCGATGTATTATGTGCAATAATGTGTTTATGTGCAATAACATGTCCTTACCGTACACTGACTCGTTTTTCTTTTTCTTTCTTGTTTTATCTTTTTTCTTTCAAATTATTTTTCAAAACAAAAAGGTTGACTTGTGCTAAAGGGGAACTGGCGGAGCATCCATATTTCACACGGTCTAGAGCCAAGAAATCAGACTCTGACTCATCACTAATTACCTGGTTAACTAAAAAGACTCGTTCTAAAATGGAGCAAAGTTTGATCAATGCAACCACTTCATCTGAGCCATCTCTTAGTTTACCGATCACGAGTGATCCCACATCCTCTAATGAACCAGAAACACATTTGGAGATCATTGCTCGTCTGGAGCGACGAGTTGTTGAATTAAGTCACATGGTACTTCAAAATCGGTCATTTTCTCAAACTCCGCCACATATGACTCCATCTCATGGGGTTCGTCAGACTTTGCCTATGCCACCTCCATTCCCAAATTTGGATGAACTTAACCAAGCAAACTATTTTACCACTTCTCAACCAGCTCATTCCGAACCCATCGTCCACCTAGTTACTCAAAATGCTCCTCTTTTGTTTACAACCACCTCTTCAAAGGCTCAGTTCATACCGCCGACACATGATGTTACCAATGCGCATCAAGTTCCGCTGGTATATACTTATACCACAGCTCCACCCATGACACAAACCCAAGGACAATGTCGCACAGATGTCGATCATTATGTCAAAGTCCAAAATGAGGCAAGGTCAGTTAATGATGAAATGATAAATAGAAAGCTCAAAAGTTTGGAAGATGCCATGAGGAGTTTGCGTGGACTCGGTAGTAACCAAAGCGTGAGATATGAAGAGTTATGTGCATTTCCTGAGGTAGAATTGCCACCAGGTTACAAGATTCCAAAATTTGAGAAGTTTGATGGGTCGGGAAACCCTTTCTTCCATCTGAAGGTCTATTGTGAAAAGTTGATTGGTGTGGGGAAGAACGAAGGGATAAGAGTCAAACTATTTAATCAGAGTTTGAGTGGAAAAGCCTTGGAGTGGTATTCTAAGCAAGATACAACCAAATGGCGTACCTGGGATGACTTGGCAAATGCTTTTGTAGATCATTATAAGTTTCATGTTGAGATCTCTCCTGACAGAATCTCGATTACAAAGTTAAAGAAGAAGTTAACCGAATCATTCCGAGAATATGCTATACGGTGGAGGGAAGAAGCATCTAGGGTGCACCCGCCCATGGAGGAAACAGAAATGGTTACTTTCTTCATTCAGGCACTAGAACCAGAGTACTATGAACGTTTGGTGACAATGGGCGGAAAAACTTTTGCGGAAGTGATCAAAGCTGGGGACATGATCGAAGATGGCATTAAGACAGGGAGAATAACAATTCAGTAATGTCTTCCCTATACAGGCTCAACCCGCCCATTAAGCAGCCTAATATTTTTCAGATCAGCCCACCGTTTATTTGAATAGCCCAGTCCATTAAGTCTTTCGACCCAGCCCATCCGCTTCAAAATAAGGGAAACCCTAAGGTTTCCCTTTCATTTTCTTGTCCTTTCCTTTTCTCCGCCGCGCCTCCCCCCTTCTCTCTTCCTTCTCTTCCACGCTCTCTCCTCTCTCCCATGTTACCTCTCTGACACCCCCACTCCCCTCTGCCAGCTCCACCATGCCCTGTTCCCCACGCCCACTGTCATCTCCCACGCCTCTGTTCCTCGCTCCTCTCTCTCTTTCACGAGAAAAACCCTAATGCGCCACTATAAATACCAGTCCTTACTTCCATTCACAGGAGGATTTTTCGATTCAGAAACCCCTAAGAAATACCTTAATACTTCTTGATAGTCATTTCGAAACACAAGTCTTTAATTGTTCCAGTCTCCCTTCAAAATATCGGCTTTTAATTTTTCGATGTCGTCACAAAATTAAATCCTGTTCTTTTTTTGCTGTGGATGTTCGTTTGAATCCGAGCATACGCAAGTTCAAATTTCTGTAGTGTTCGAGTAGATATCGAGACCTTCGCCTCACTTCGCTGCACCCGAAGAAGGTAAATTTCCTTCCCTTAAGTTATTTTTGGTATTTGTTGTAATGTCTGAAATTGTTTATGGGATCTGTTTCGCTTAGTTGTACTTCCATTTTTGTTCGTAGTTATTTTGGTCAAATTAAACATGTTCAGTCCCGTTCAGTTAATTCTGTGATTGTTTTAGCTTTATATACAAATTTAGATTAGCTTGACGCTTTAAGTTCATCTTTGTTTGCCTGTATGTCCTGGGATTAATCACGTGTTAGCGTTGATTTAGATAAGCCTGTTTATATGTTTTCTGTATTGGTCTGCTCGTGTGATTAAGCATGTCTATTTATGATAGTTCAGTTTAGTCTGTTTAAGTATGTGAACAACTCTCCTTTAGTCAATTAATTTCAGTTTAGCTTAGTAGCATTATGAATATCCCTGTCTAATTAGTTTAATCTCGGCTCAAAGTTAAAATATTTGGGTGTTCTGTTCAGTTTGATATTTCTTGTTGCATAGTCGAGTATGTGCTAGATTAGCGTAACATGGTGGTCATTTAGCCTTGATAAAGGATCTTTTGGTTAGTCTGATGCAATTAAGAGTTAAGTTAATCCTCATATGATTAGCATGCGAGACGAATTAGATGATTTAACATGTGAATTAGTTTATTCAACTTATGAGTTTGTATTACATTTGGTTAATTAGCTTAGCCTTGATGTATTAGTTCATGTATTAGCTTTTTGATTTGAGAAACTGCACCAATGCGAGGATTACCTGATGACAAATATGTGTTATCATGTTAATAAATTAGCTTGAATACAACAGGAAAGTATGAGTGTAAGGTTTGAGTATGATAATTTTTTTTTTTTTAGATATGCTAAATATTGATCTATGAATGCAAAGCTTAAAGTAAACTGAAGAAAGTGCATCTCTTATATGTTTTTCTGATTAAACTTATCTCAAGCATGTGGATTTGTAATCAAATGTATACCTAATTGGCTCAAAACTCAGTTTGCTAAAAATGCTCGCTATGCTGTTGCGCTCATGAGTTGTTTGGTTTTAGTTCATCAGAATAGTCTAGTGTTTGCGAGCACTTACCTTGGCTGATTCAAACATGCTTAATCTATGTATATCCCTGCATACTGTGTATGCAAATAAGCTCAAAGTATCTAGCAGCAAGAATCTTTATGCAGATTAAGTTTGTTTGGCTGGCTATTGTTGCCTTTTTTTAGCTGGTTTAGTTTACCTCTTGTGCCAAAACTGTTCGGTTCATTGTAGAAGCCATGCCCTTTAGGTATTAGCATGCCATATTTTGAAGTGTCCAAGTCAGTCTATCTGATTCCTTTTCTAGTTCGAACTATTTATGTGTCGGTTCCGTAAGCATGTTCATGTCCAACCAGTCAAACACACTCATGCATTAATTTAATTTGTTAATGTTTTGACTAAGGTTTAAATCACTGCAATATAGAACGCATCAGTGATGGTTGGTGATTTGAGTCCTCTGTTTCTCTTATCTTTTGAAGTTTGTTAGGTTTCTGGTCAATTTGGATTATCTGTAATGTTTTATTCGGATATGGTTCTATTTTTTGCACTCGGTATTAGTTTATTGTCATGTTTTGATGATGAGGAGTTCTATTTTTTGTTGCTGCAGTGCATTGGATTTCCCTGTATATGTTTACACACATGTTTTCGAAGCAATATCAATCAATTGGCTAGCTGCCACAGTCTTTAACCTTTAACATTAATGAGTATTACATATGTCTACATACATATTTTCGAAGTAATATCAATTAATTAGCTAGCTGCTACTGTCTTCAACCTTTGGTATTTGAGTCTATAACTAAAACCATCACATAGATTTGATATCTAACTTATACTTGTATGAACCAGTAGCTAAGCTAGAAAAATCAAGTCCCTAAAAATGACTAGTACAACGATTTTTAAACTCTATGGATTTTAGTTTGGCTTGCAATTAAGTTTCATGTTGATTTTCTTTGGAACTTGTATCTCGTTAGACTCTGCTTGTTATGCTTTTTGTCTAAGAATTCACCTTTGTCTATTTATTTTCCTTATCTAATCTGCTCATTTCCTAATCCTTTTACTTTTATTTTATGCATGACTATCGCGTACGAGTCCAAGTGACTCGTCATCTCCCGCATTTGGTGTTGGGCTAAAAGCCCAACAAGACTCCTCTCGTGTTCAGCCCTCTGTCCGCAGCAAAAAATGATCCATAAAACTCTGTGGCCCAAGCCCAATGGACTGGAACAGTCCACAGCAACAACAATCCGATTGTAGCAGCTCTCTTTAAAATGGGCTGAGCCCATTCAAATTATCTATTCCTCTATTTAATTTGTGCATATTAATTTGTATTATGCAACTAACTCTTTGTTTGTTTTGTTTTCTTAGTTTAGATAAATCTTAAATAATTAGTAGGTTTAGTTTTAATAATGGGTAGTTAGTTTAAATAAAACCAATAATTAATCCCATAAGTTTCATTTTCTTCTTTCCACATTAAAATCATTCATAGAATCTATAATATTTGCTTCTATAATAATTGATGGCATAAATTCATATTTTTGATTTCCAAAACACCACTAATACGTAAATATAAATTCAAGCATATTTTCTTAAATAACTCTTCAAATTTGGAATCAATCACACATCATTTTAGCTAAGCATAATTAATAAAGCTAATGAAAAAAATAAAGTATTTCTACATCACTATATTGATACAATATAAGTTTTATTTAAAATTCACACTAGCTATTTTGTATTTTTATTTATACTCTTAAATCGCAAAAAAAAAAAAAAAAGAATCATTAATATCTCACCATTTGAGTTGTTTCAAATATTTATTAAAACGCTGCACAAACCCGGGTTTTCTTCTATTTATATATTCTATACAAATCTTATTTTAAAAAGCATCATTATTTAGAGCTTTAGCAATTTTCATAAGTTTTATTCGAAATGGCATTTAAAATCTTCTTTTATGCAAATCATTATATTTTCTCTAAACCTCATCTTAAGCAACATTTTATATTTTCTTTAAAACTTTAGCAGTATTTATAAGCTATTTTCTTTAATTTTAAATATTATATTTGCATCTTTAGTCCTAATTAATTAACCTAAGTTTGGTCGGATAACCGTAGTTAGCGGATTCTAAAGGATGCCTAACCCCTTTCCTTTAGGATAATATAGAGCCCTTACCTAGAATCACATTGGTTAAGCAGACTATTAACGGAGGTTTAGTTTTAACTTTACCTTAGTTAACATTTAGGTGTCCTAATTCACCGTTAAATTAATTAGGTGGCGACTCCTTAAAACAAAATAAATAGGAATCACCAATATGTTGTACTCTTACTTTAACCCGGTTAAAATGGGGTATAACAGGTAGTATGTGGTCGATCACCAAGTTTGCTCGGCAATGGAGCTTGAAGAGGGTAGCCAGTTGTTGTATTGGCTTCCTTCATAGTCAAGAACAATAGGAATGCATGATTTGATATTGGTTACTGTAGTCGCAGGGTGCAACTTGGACGTGTTAGTCATGGAGAAGAGGAGGAGGAAGGGCCGAAGAGAAGGAAGACAAAAAAATTGTCGGCGGCTAGGGTTTAGGTGGTCGGCGGCTAGGGTTTTGGTTGCTAGGGTTTTAGGAGAAACCTAGTCTGATACCATGTAAGAGAATATTTGCCGTGTCTATTCTCATTCATTCCATATGTTAATATACATCATGTACAACATAATTGTAGGCTACAAATTAGGAATTAATTTGACCAATGGATTCTAACATATGCTATCATAAAATAGAAGATTACAAAATATATGACTAAATATTTACATACTCAACACTATCTTTAATATATCAACATGCTAATATATATTATAATTTAATTATACCATTTTTTAGCTAAGATTAGCAGCAATTGAGAGGGGGAAAAAGAGTAGGCTCTTAATTAAGCTAACAGTGAAAGAGCAGAACCAGTAGAAACCGACACATCCATGACCTAAAGAATAGCTTACCACACGTCTAAAATATTAATTTACCTTCATTACCATAATTTATTTTTTGCTTCTAATAAAAATCAGATTTAGAGAATTTGATAGACACACTTGAGGATGAGTTCAGGGGTTCAATAGGAATAATACTTAGTTGAGATGTCAAAATGAAAAAAAAGGACAAGTTTAAGGGGCTGCATATGCATTAAGACTTTTATTTTTCTCATGAACAATACCAGCATAAATTATACAATATTTTATTATATTATTTTATACATGACAGAAGGTAAAATAAGAATGAAAATATTAGTAATGGACAAATTATAAACACTAAAAAGGACAAAACTACCCGTCGTAATAATAAGCATACTTTTGTTTAGTTTACGTACGAAGTATAAAGATATTTCAAATTATACATATTATAATAATTTATAACGTATCATACTAAATTTTATTTATATTGCACTCACTGCGTTACTAATCCATATATTACCATCTTTGAATACTTATTTCTACAAACAAACCGACCCTTAGTAATCTATATATAATATAAAGTTAGGAATAGACAAGGTGATGTAACACCTCTCTATGACCTAGAATCATATTTATCTTTTTTCACCCTTTTCTGGTTTTTCTCTAATTTGTTATTTTATTTTTTCCTCCTAAATGGCTCAATAATTAATACTCCACTTCCTGTTTTTTCTCCCAACTTTCTCATTTCTCAATTGCAGTTTCGGCTGTGCATTTAATAATGCAATAAAGAAAGGTTCGTGTCATCGTGCGCAAAAAAATTGTCGCTTGCTGTATATTAGTAAGTCCTTCTCATGATGCAAAAATATGACGACTTTTAATACTATGGGATTAATTTTATATTTATTAGCTATATGATAGTATTCAATGAGAATGTAATGAAGTATAGAAAATGAAAAGTTTTCTGCGTAACAGTTAATTACCATTAACTATAAGAAGTTATGAGCCAATTACTATTATTTTTGCCTTCTTATTTCTTCTTCTACAAATTATGAACTTCGCTAGCTGGTCATGCAACCAATTTTATTGCTCCAAATTTTTCATGTAATTGACAAATTATAAGATAAAGAAGGTGGATCAATGGAGCTGCGTCATAACTCACTCACTCACTCACACACACAAAAGATCGAAGCTCGGCGAAAAAGATGGCCGAGAAGAATTCGAAGCACAAAGGGTCTCAACTTGAAGCCCAGGTTGTTGATCTCAAAGTCGTTTGTCCCATCTGTAAAGCTTCAAACTTCACCTCTATTTTTCGTTTTCCTTCGATATTCTTTTTAGTATAATGTTCTTGTATGTAAATTAGTACATGTTGATGGATTGATCCACTTTCTTAATGAATTAGCAAATCGGGCTGTAATTCGACTGGTGTTTTCATGTGGGAGTAATAATGGGAACCCTAAGAGGTTGTTTGGTTGCATGTTAGGTAAGAGTTATTCATGTATTAAAACTAGCTAATTTGGTAGCTTTTAATTGCTTTGTATAACATTCAGCAAATAATGTTGGATCACCATTGAACAATCTCACATAAATAATATATATATAAATTATGAATTATTTTACGAGGGAGAGTAGATGAAATAACTAATGATAATGATGCAAAGAAAAAATGTTGCCTCGTCTATAAGAAGCATTTTTTATTAAAACAAAATAGAAGTGGCAGTGCAGGCCAAGATTGATGGTCAAAGATTTTAGAGAGTGTGTTTCACCCTTTCATTTAATTATTTTAGATTCCATGAAATGCCCATATTGTAGGTGGGCTAGATACACAAACATGGGTTACAAACCAACAAGAAAATGTAGAAAATATAAAGATACACAGTTTTTCTTACAATATATATGTATATCTTTCCTCACTGCTTCTATCATCTCTTTTTTTAATTATCTTCCCTTTTTTCTCCTTATGTTATGCCTAAAATAGGCTTAGGTACTAAAGTACACCTCCACTTTGCTTTACTTTTTATTTCTTAGGATTCAAAAGGAATTCAATACTCCGCAAATGAAACAAAGGAGCGGTATATCATAAAAATGTAAAGACAATACTAATTTGAGGTTTTCGGAGTATGTTTACTAACGTTCGTGTTCTTTCTTTCGAATATATTGTAATATTCGGCCTTATTGTTTGATTTTTTAGTCTTCGACTATATAATGGTGTATTTATTAAACATATAATATATTTTTCATGTTTTTAATATGTTTTGCATAAATTTATTTGAGGTAAATACAGTGTATACATTTACCTTTGTAGGATGAAACCATAAAAATTTAACTCTCTGCTTAAAGGAAAAAATAAATAATTAAAAACAAAGGAAGAATATATTCTATTTTAAAAACTTATTAGATATATGTATAGGCTTAATACTCTTTTTAAACATATAAGCTTATATAGCTTAATATTTTTTTAAACATATAAGCTTATATATATTTTAGATATAAAAGTGTGTGTGTGTGTGTGTATATATATATATATATATATATATATATATACACACACCCGCGCGCGCATATAAATTTGAACTTTTTAAAATCAAAATGTTCCTTTCTTTATAAAAATAAAGAGAGTAGTTTCACGATGCAAAAAACATCTTCAAAAGGCCGAAGACTTTTAGATTGTTCAAAATTACAAAACACATAAAAATTAAGTACTAATAATAAGCTGAATTAAAACTCGAAATTTGATATATTAAAATTGAACACTTAAAGAGTCTTTAGATATTTTTAGCACTCGGCATTTTACAAAAATTGTTTGATAAAATTTACAAGGTATTTTATAACCGCGCGAGGCGCGAACAAATTCACTAGTTATAGTAGTAACTAGCACTAGCAGCAATATTAGAACACGTATATATGAAACAGTCATCAAGAGTATTTGTTACTATGCATGTATGTATGTAGTATAAATAATTTTCAGTCCCAATTTATGTAATGCATTTTTTAAATCTGTCTAAAAAAATAATTCCCTTCGTCTCATATTATTTGTCGTGTTTCTCTTTTATATGTCCCTTAAGAACATATTAACTAGGAGGGACTTTTGATGAATTTACCCTTATTTATGTTTTAATATATAATCTCTCTTTAGTGAATATTTAATCTATTATGTGCCATCTTGAAGTGTTTGTAGTCTTCAAGAACAATTACTACCAAGGTTAAACGGATAAAAAAAAAGTAATTTTATTTTGAACTTCTAAAATGACAAATAATTTGATACAACTATTGATTAAAAATTACGACAAATAATATGATTGAAGGGAGTAACATATTTTTATATTTAGAGACAATGTAACTTTATTTATCTTATCGTTTTATCTTAATTGGATGATATGACTACACAAATATCTATGACTCGCTTAAATCACAATTTTGAAAGTTTTTATTTTTATCTTACACTTCATACACAGTCAAACACTATCGCATAAAATTAGAAAGATTAAGTAATATGGAGTATTAAATAGTCATTACGTGTATTTATTAGTCCATGAGAATGACATTTTAATTTATTTATTATATTCACATTTTAAACAAAGACACACTCCCTCTTTGAGTCTTGAGTACTCAAAAAATCATCAAGGGACAGAAAGACTTAAGGCGGGGAATCCCAAAATTTCCAAGTGTGACAATTAAAGCATCTGCAGGTTTCAACTTTCATACGCTTACTCAGGTCTTATATTCCAATTTTGTGAAAAAACTTTATTTCATGTTTTATATCACTGATTGTGCTTGATTCTATTGTCTTAGTTAGACAAAAAGAGTCTCACATAATTAATGCTAGTTGTACAAGGCATAAATAATCTTTGTTTTTGTTTTCAATTTTGTGAAACTAACCAATGTTTGGCTCTGATACCAGTTGTTTCCTTTCATTCCTTGAATTGGTTAATATACAAAATATCTTAACCTAAAATAGGAGATTACAAAATATACAAAATATTCTAACCTAAAATAGGAGATTACAAAATATTCTCTCTAATATTTATATAATCTATCAATTTTTATGCAAGAATCTTCATATAAAAAAGGTAAGAAAAAAAGATGTAGAAATTAGAAAATGTTTGAAAAGTTTCTTCAGCTCAAGCCTGCAACCCAAAAAAAAAAAGTTAAAAATTCTTTAAGAAGTAAAAATATACTAATCTTGATGGGAAAACCAACTTATATCGTCTGAGTGAAAAGGTTTCCTTTTTAAAGTTTAAAAAAAAATAATTGAAAAGCCAAAAAGAAATAGGAACCCCTTTTTACAGCCAGTTGAACCAGTGTCCAGTAAACCCGTCAACCGGTTCAAACCGGACCGGACCGGTAATCAGTTACGGAACTGGCCGGTTTTCGGTTAAAAAATTGAAACCGGTCACCGGTTCTGATTTATCGGTTACAAATCCGAAACCGGAACCAGTCCGGTTCAAACAGTCCAAAACCCCTTTTTTGTTTTTGTATTATATATATATATATATATATATATTATAGTATTTATTAGTATATTTTAGGTGTATTTACATATGTTATATAAGTTTATAAGTAAAGTTTAAATATTTACTAACTAACAGGCTAACAGCAAGTCAGAAATAGAGCATATACGTGTGTGTATATATATATATATATATATATATATATATATATATATATATATATATATATATATATTAAGTTATATGCTTAAGTTATAGTGTTATACTACATATACCTAAAATATAGTAAGAATATATTTATATATATCAATATACTTAGGTTATATAACTTATATATATATATAGATATATGTTTAAGTTATATATATATATATATATATATATATATATATATATATATATATATATATGTTTAAGTTATATGTATACTATATATTATAACTATATTCTTAGTATATTTTAGTTATTTTTCAAGTATATAACTTTCTAGTTTTTAAATTAAGTAGATGTATATCATAAGTATATTCTTAGTATATTTTAGGTATATTCCTAACTTAATATAAGTAAAAATATGAACACAACTAAATAAAAGAAAGGTCAATGAGCCATATATTTTATTCATTTTTGGATAACATTTATTTGCAAGTTGTAGTTTTTTTAACTTGCAAATAATACATGAGTTGTAACTTGTAAAGAAATAGTAGAATAATAAAATCACCAATTCTCAATCATTTCGTTAATTTCCCCCATATCATATTCGGCCATGGAGATATCTTCAAAGTCTTCCATTTGGCCGGTCCACTTGCTATCAAATCTTCAATTTCTTCCTCTTCGCCTTCCTCCGCTTCTAAGTTTTGGTTGCGTCGCTCCGATCTAATCCAATCGCAAATGCACACTAGTACTTGCAAGCTAAAGCCGGATAATGAATGTCCATGGTCTCCAATTTGCTATCTTCCTTGACTAAATGCGCTCTCCGAAGCCACAGTTGATACTTGAACCGTAAGGATATCTCGAGCCATTCGTGAGAGTATTGGATGACTTGTCTTGTACTTCTTCCACCATGCTAAGACGTCCAATTCATCCAGTTCCTTGATATCCACATTTGGCTGCATCAAATAAAAGTTATATTCATCAAAGTTTGCACTACAAGAAGAAGTTGGCTGTGAATGTAAAACTTTTAAATGCGACAAACCCGACAAGCCCTTTTTGCTACTTTGAGAAGTAGTAGGGCGTGGAGCAACGAGTGTAGCACGTTCTTCCAAATTAAAATAATGAGTAAAAACTTTTCTAAACTCGTCATCAATAGCGATTTCGGCTTCAGCTAAAGATGGTTGAACTCCCTCTTCAATTTCTAAAAATATTTAAATTTGACCAACCAATGCTTTAGTATAAGACACTTTTAAACAAGGATTTAAAAGAGAACCCAATATAAATAAAGTTGGGATGGGAAAAAAATACTTCTTAAATTTGATTATCATTTCAAAAATAGCCACTTGATAACCGGGTTTATATTTATACTCTTGTAAAACTCTAGCTATTTCCGCTAAGTAGGCTAAAATTCTGATTACCGTGGGATAGAATTGTCTAGAAAAAGCAAGAGTTGCATTATAAAAAATTTTGAAGAGTTCAACACATTCTTTAACATCTTCCCAATGCGTAAAATTTAACCAATCATCACTATTAATATTATATTTGTTGTGAACTTGTTGTATGAGAATCCTATAGTCATATGCTTGTTGTAGCATAATGTAAGTGTAGTTCCACCTAGTCCCAATTTCTACTTAAATTTTTCTAGGTCTAAGGTTATTTTCCACACAAGCATTCTTAAAATCTCTAAGTATTTCCCTATTAGCATTACAAAAAAGAAACACAACCGCATCTCTAACTTTTTGAATAGAATCGTCAAAACACACAAGACCATCTTTAACAATTAAATTTAAAATGTGACAACTACATCTCACATGAAAAATATTTTTTAGCGGAGGGTTTAATTCTCTTTTTAAAAGACCAATCGCTTTTGTATTATTAGAAGTATTATCTAAAGCAATACAAAGTGTTTTTCTATAAATATTAAAAAATCTCATAATAGTAGACATTGAATCCGCTAAAATTTTTCCATCGTGACGACCTTTTCCTTCGTCATATAAAAAAACTATAATTCTTTTTTGCATAACCCAATTGTCATCAACCCAATGACATGTAATAGCAAAAAAATCTATCTTGTTAAGACTGAGACCCAAATCAGCGGTAAGAGAAACATTACAATTTAAAGAATTAAATACATGGCGCAAATAAAATCTATATTTTTTTATACAAATCTATAACATCCGCTCTACAAGTACTTCTAGGAATACCCTCAAATAACGGATTATAACAACGTTGAATATAATTAACAAACCCCAAACCCAAAGGAAAGGAAAATGGTAAACAATCATAAGCTACCATTTTAGCTATTTCTACACGCTCTTTTTTCTTGTCATACTTAAAATTTCTACCGGTTCGTGGGTCTATCGTCATTTGAATACCCCCCCACATTTGAACTCGTTTGCTCTCCCCAAACATCCATATGTTTCTTTCTCATATGACCATTTAGTGTACCCGTTCCATCATCCTTACTAGTTCCTTGCCTAAAAGCAAATACTTGTCCACATAGGGTACATGTAACTGTTTGGTTTTCTCTATCCTTAGTCATAAATTTCGAAATTTTAGCGGTTGGCTTACGAGTTCTAGGCGGTTTGTCTTGTGTATGTGATTGTGCAGGACATGTATCTCCTATGGGATTTTCGAGGGGTTGTGTTTCATCATCATCATCATCATCAATTTCATTAAAAGTGTCGGTAAAATGTTGTTGCATTGCCTCATAACCTAAAAGTGGATTATTTCCACCAACATCAATATCTAAATTAGGTGTTTCTTCCACAAATGTATCCTTATTAAGCCCACCCCTAACAATACCACTACTACTACCGGCACCACGTCTAAATCTCTTTGCCATTATTAAATAGAATTAATTTAAATCACACTCAAATAAATCACAAGAAAATAAATTGTAACAAATTAAATTGCTAGAATTAAATTGCGAAAAATAAAGATAGAGTTGGAACAAAGGTACCAAATTGCCGGATTAATTTCCAACAAAGTGAAGGCGGGTAGAATTGCAAATTCACCAAAGCTACTTCGGATTGTTGCAAAATCACTAACTCCACCAACAATATTATAATTGCAAAATTAATAATTGAAACTATAATAAGACTTTACAATATTTATTTGAGAGAAATTTAAAGTGACTAATTATTGCAAAGTAACTATAATTGAGAGATTGAGATTTGAGAGAAAGAGAAGAGTGAATTGGTGTGGATGAAAATGAAAATGAAGAAGGGTTTATATAAGGGTGAGAGATGGGTTAAAGTGTTAAAAAAAAGTTTGGGGGGTTGGGGGGCAAAAAATGAGTTTATGGCCGTTTGGCAAAGGCCATTTTTGCAAATGGACCGTTGCCAACGGTCCAATAATGGACAGCCCAACGGCTATATTAAAAAAAAAAAAAAATCACCGGTTTAACCGGTCCGGTTCCGATTTCAAAAAAATCGAAATCGGACCGGTAAGAAATATACGATTAATTGGAACCGGTTAACCGGTCCAACCGGTTCCGGTTCAGGTTTTACCGGTCCGGTTACCGGTTTGAACCGGTTAAACCGGACCGGTTGACGGGCTTAGTGCCTAGCCTGCAAACACAACATGACAACTTTGCAACTATATGACAAAATTCGTATGCGCTCATTTATGAGAATCAGTATTCTTTTCAGAGACTGAAACTTTGGTTTAATAAGGATTCAAAAATTTGTTTAGGAGAAAAAGGATAAACAATTCAAAAAATCTTTTTTGAATCAAAGGCCAAGGCTTTTTTTTTTTCTTCCACAGACCAAAGCAATGCATTTAGGACCCTTCCACGGCCAACCATAAATACTTAATATTGGTAACGTTACGTAAAAATTACATAAGTGTAGTATTTTAGAAATAATATATTTTGGCATCTGCATTTCTAATGCAGTATGTTACTACCATTTACTAAGCATCAGCCACATCTAATTAGGTCTATTGCTCATTAGTCCGGCTTGACTCACTAACATTTGGACATAAATTGATTGATATTTGAAAAAAAAAAATTAATGCTAAGTTATAAAAATTTAATTGTGTACATAAAAACATAATTAAGTTTCGTAAGTGAAAACTTAAAAAAAAAAATGGAATAACCCGAAAATCACAAGACTCACTGCATCCGAACATCCAACCATAATATCACCTTTCCACCATAACCATGGAAGATTTGAACAAAAAGAAAGAAAAGGAAGAAGAGAATTTTTCACCTGATACAACAGCGACAATATAGCTAATGCAATCCCACAAGTGATGTCCAGGGAGCATAGATAACGTGAGCAAATAATTTTTCCAACTACTATAATTGATATATAATTAAAGATGTTATTAATTACTAATGCTTAGTAATTAATAATTGGAAACATGACGTAAAAATTACATTAGTGTAGTATTTTAGAAAAAATATGTTTTGGCATCTGCATGCAATGTGCAACTACCATTTAATTATAATATTTAAAACAACTTCCAACACGAATTACCTACCATGCATATGCTGCAGCCTACAGTAAGTAGTCCGCATTTTGGTGAAAGCTACTGAGAAGTCTAAAAACAGGCATTGTTTCTTTCCGTTTTTGTTTCGCCAATTTCAGTCTCATTGACTTAAGACATGCTGGAGTCATTTTTTTTTTATACAATTGAAAAGGAAATATGGTTGCAGAGGACAAAGTTATTCATATTTCTCTCTGTCTTCTCAGCCTTTCTCAATGCAAAAGAAAAACCAAATACTCCTTTGAGAAATTATATTTTTATGCATGAGCTAAATACATACAAGAATACCCAAACTATCCTTACTATTAACAATTAAGTACAATTTATTTCTGTCTATTAATTTAAAGTTTGTAATTTTTTTTATCAAGTGGATTATTTCACTAAGGCCTCATTTGTTTTTATTAAGATTAAAATGTATGAATCTAAGTACTTATATCTAGATATTTAGATTAAAATGTCTGGATATTAAGATATTATATTAAAATTTGAATATTACGTAATTAAGATTGTTTGTTTTCTCAACATCATGAAACTTGTCTTTATTTGAAAATTAATAAATATAAAATTCGTACAAAGTACTAATTATTCTAATACTATAATTCTTAAAAAAGCATATATAGTGGTTGTGGTGTCAATTGCTAATAGTGGTGGTTGTACCTGTTGATTAGGGGTGGTTGTGTTGGCTGATATTGTGGGTACGTTGTAACTAGTGATGATGGTGGCTGATAACATGGATTAATGGTAATGGTGACGACTAATAATTGTGGTAGCTAATGATGATGGAGATTACTTATAATGGTGATATGATTGACGTACACAGTATATGGTTGATGGCGGTTGGCGGTTGGCGGTTGACGGTGATGATTGTAAATGTTGGTAGTGGCGGTGATAACTTATCGTGGTAATCGGTGACGGTGGTCATCGTTACTGATTAGGAGGGTGGTAATAGTTGATAATGGTGACTAACGACGATGACAAGCGATGAGAGTGTATGGAGCAGTAGTGAAAAGTAATTTTCTTTTACATGAATCCTTAAATACATATTTTATTGATATTAAGATTTTGTTGTAAATCTTAATTATTCGGATCTATTCGACTCGTTGAATAATTATAAGAAAATGCACTTATAACTGAGATCTAAATAATTAAAATTTAGATCTAAAAAATAAATGACTTAATAACTGAGATGTGACGTATTAAAATTCAGACCTCATAATGAAGTATAAATTAATGAGGCCTAAATCATGTCCATAACAGAATCAAGAATACTAAAGTAGATGGTTTTGAAATGTAAAAATGTGTAATTCCTCTCAAAACAACTTGAAAAAAGAAAGACTATCGCATAAAATGAGACACAAAAAAAGTTACTATAACTATTGAGGCAGTTGAAACAGGCAAACCGGAAATAGAATTACCACTTAACGAATGTTTTGGTCGAAATGCCCTGTGACCCTATCAATAAAATAAATACTACTCTACAAACTAAGAAATACTAATGTAAGGGGGAAGATTATAACCAGCACGAGAGAACATTGTTTTGATAAACAAGTGATAATAATACTTCCTCCGTCCCATTTTAAGTGTCTTGCTTTCCTTTCTGGTCTGCCACAATTTTTTTTTTCTATATTTAATAAGTTGACAATTCAAACATCCTACATGACAAGTTTAAAACCACAGGATTACGATATTTTAGTACAAACACATCTTTAATTTAGGAGACAAGATTCAAAAGTCTCCTTTTATTTCTTAAACTTTGTATCAAGTCAAACTAAGACATTTAAATTGAAACGGAGGGATTAACTAATTAGTGGAACACTAGATCAATGATGAATCTGAATAATTAATAAGTACTAATACTAATTAGTATCACAACTATTTTATGGGTGCCAATATGTCACACCCCTACCAGGAGTATGACGGGCTCCGACCCGTAGGTCGGGAACCACCTGACTTATCCGTTACTTTGAACATTATAAACCATAACTCAAAGAACACCTGCATGCAGAAAAGGCCCAACATAGGAATCTCCAATCATTCAGCACATATGTTCATATGCGGACCGACAAGGTCGCCACAACATAACATATATCATAAAGCCGACAAGGCTAGCACAAAAGTATCAAAAGCTCAAGATAAGGCCGACAAGGCCACTAATATATTATACAACATTATGAACCGATGGAGCTATACAACATCTAACTGTACACACACGTCTACGAGCCTCTACATAGAATACAAATGATCATAAGGACAATACCAAATAGACTGCAGCTCCGAAGTAAGTGGAGTGCTCCTGAGAATCCACTGATAGAACACCTACGGGTCTGATCCGTCTTCTTACCTACCTGCAGGCATGAGTGCAACGTCTACAAGAAGGGACGTCAGTACGAATAATGTACTGGGTATGTAAGGCATGAATAACAACATAATATAGACATGAAAGGTAACATGGAATAAAAGAGATAACCTGTACATCTGGATGCCTCATAAGGCGGATGCCATGCATGCTTAGCCTTTAAAAAAACTTTTCTTACATACATATATATAATATCATCATCATAACGTACCCGGCCTTTTTAGGACTCGGTGTGTAACCACTACTAAAAAAGGGGGATTTTTTGACCAAAAAATTTCGACCTCACATTTTGGTGGAAAAAAAATCGACCACATGAGGTCGAAATTTTCATTTTTTTTTTTAAATTTTCTTTAGGATTTTGACCACATGGGGTCGTTTTTTTTATGGGAAAATATGAATTTTTTTTTTGTACAAATAATAAATGAAAAAAAATCATTTTGCACAAAAGTAAATTATATAAATATAAAATAATTAATTAAAAAATTAAAAAAAATAATCAAATTTCGACCGCATGAGGTCGAAAAAATTAATTCAAATCTAGCTTAATTTTTTCGACCACATGCGGTCGAAAAAGTTCAATAAAATAATACACCCGCACAGACAGATGAAAATATTTCAATCTCCCCCCAAAACTTCCTCTTCTCTTTCAAAAATATTTACCCTCTCTAAACTCATTTCCCCCAAAATTCCCACCACCCCACCAACACCGGCATTGTCCAAGTAGGCGACGCCGTCTAGTTAAACCACTGGAGTAGCCACCAGCCGCCGCCGACTGAACAGTGAGCTGGGTTAGTCCTTTTTTTTTTTTTTTTTTTCAATCTCATTTTATCATTATTAGTTGCATTACTTTGTATAGTTGTAGTTTAATTAGAAGATTTGTTAACTTTATTGATTGTTCAATGTTTGTTTTAGGCATTAGATGATTTAGATAATATTTCTTTGTTTGCTTTTTGGTAAAGGAAAAGAAAAGAAAAACCAAAGAAGAAGGAAAAAAAAAAACTTCAAACGAAAAAAAACACATTCTTTTGCTCTTTCATTAGAGCATTTCTTGAAATCTTTAAACCTTTCCGATTTTTCATTAATTTTCCACGAGAAATTGGACTGGTTATTTAGTACAGAAAATAAAGGGATTTTTCAGTTCATTTGCTTACCAGATCTTGGTTTTTGAAAAGTTTGAATTTTTTTTTAGTCAAGTTGAAGTAATATAGCAATAGAAGAAAAGTGAAGTGTTGCTTTTATACTTGTTATTTTTTAGGAGAAAAATCGAGATTGGGTTGGCAAATCGCTGGTTTCTTGATCTGTTTGAATTTGAGTTCTTTTTATTGTCATTGAGGATTTACAAGTTGATTGATAAGCAACGCAAGTATCTGATCTGATTGGAGTTATTTAATAAATGGCACTATTGGATTATTTCTTGTTATGTTTGTTATTAAAGTACAACATTGTTTGATCTGCATTTCTTGATATATATATATATATATTTTTTTTTATCTGTATGAAATTTGATTTAAAGGGTATTATTCCTCATTGTTATCAGGGGATACTTTATGCCATTGGGCTAATTTGGTCATGGTGATAAAAACTTGTTTATGACATTTTATTTTGCTAACTAAGTGTGCTGCAAAAGCTCCAGCTTTGGTGGAAAAATAATAATCATAGATTGCTATAAGTCTATGGATGTTGAAGGGACTATGTTGTTTTCTTTTAATTTGTATGGGTTTTATTTAGGTTGAAATTCCAATTAATCTTGTTCATCAAAGCATCTGAACTGTAAGAAATGTTGTTCTTAACTCAAATGATTTCTCTGTTTGACCCGCTAGTGTATTTTTTCCTTTTAACAGCTGATGATTTGAAATACAATCCATGTCTGATGATTTGAAAAACAATCCATGTTCTCCTAATCATTTGCTAGCTCCAAAATTTGACCTTGTTGGTTATCGAATCAATGAGTCAAGGGTCGTTACATTAACTCATCCCTATATTGATTAGTTTAACTTAAATGACGTAGTTAAGGAACTATGGTATGGTGTGCTTAATCTATGCTGGTCAGCTTAGTTATTTAAATTATTTTAGCATGATTTTGTAAGTCATGATGTTGGATTGGTACTCTGTTTGTTTAAAACTTTCATGTGCTGATTAGTTTAACTTATGGGACATAGTTAGAAAGTTGTGTTTGATAAACTTCAAGGAAGATTAGTATAGCTGAGCAAGTGGTCTTTACACCACCTATGGGACTATAAAGCTAATGCAAATTTGTCCTGATCTAGCTATATGATAATGAAACATAAGACCTAAAACCTGGGAATTTTAAAAATTGTAAAAAGATATGTGTATAACTAAATATTGAAGAAACTGCATTGGGTTTTTATTTCAAGCATGATCCTCCCTGTCCCCTTCTCCCTTGGGATTGGTTGTGTCATTATCTACATTTACGATTGTTCCAAATTCATGTTGCTCCTATATCTCACTAAGTTTTTATAACTGATACAGTTGGTATACAAATTAAGCTGTTTTGGTCTTCTCTGTACTAGTATGTATGTCTCGTTCAACATTTTTTCTAACCTTTTTTTTTTATTGTGTAGATGGTGTGTGATAATTGGGGTAACGTAGACGACCTTCCCATGTAGACGACGTAGGTCACAGGCCAACGTAGATCATGGTTTTGTGGATGAGGATAGTGAGGAGGATTCAGATCATGTCTCTAACACTCAGTGCTGACTTTTTGATTCGTATACTTTTGGATTCTAATTTTGCTATGTTTTCTTGGATATGTATATGATATTTAAGTGTTTGAATGCGGTTTTAATTCGAATTAGAAGTACTTTGAAGGTGAATTTGATTGTAGAATGTAGTTTATGGTTGTTTAAGTTTATGATGTTTAAGTGTATCAATGTAGTTGTAATTTGAATTAGAAGTACTTTAAATTGGAATTTGAGGTTGAATTTGATTGTAGAATGTTGTAGTTTATGATTGTAGAAGTACTTTGATGAATTGGATGTGTTGATGAATTGCATTGTTGATTTGGTTGATGAATGAGATTGGCTGGTGGGCTGCTATAAAAGCAGCTGAATGCTGGAATTTTTTTTCCAGATTTTCGACCGCATTAGGTCGAAAATCAATCCAGATATTGATAATTTTCGACCTAGTGAGGTCGAAATTGTACCCCGAAATTAGAATTTCGACCGCGTGAGGTCAAAAAACTGGGAAACATTTTGAATTTCGACCTCATGAGGTCGAAATCTGGCAACAATATTGCTAAATTTCGACCTCATGTGGTCGAAATTCTGATTTTTTAATATTCTTTCATATTTCGACCACAAGAGGTCGAAAACTTTTAAAAAATATTTATATAAAAATAATATTTTCGACCGCGCGCGGTCGAAATTTTTTATTAATATTTAAATAAAAATAACTTTTTTCGACCTCAGGTGGTCGAAAAATTTATTTTCGTAATTCAGGTAGAAAATTTATTTCGATCGCGTGAGGTCGAAAATTTTCGACCACGTGAGGTTGAAAAAAATTTCACCCTAGTTGTTAGCGACCATGCCTTGTGGTCGAAATTTTGGTCGAAAATTGGCCTTTTTCGACCTCGTGTGGTCGAAAATTTTGGTCAAATTTCACTATGTTTTTAGTAGTGAACGTACCCGGCTCTTTCGGGACTCGGTGTGTAATACTAACTGATCAGTGGTTGCACAGTAGGTGCCGTACCCGGCCGACTATAGCGTGGCTCGGTGTAGTAAAATACATATATATATAAAGCATGCATGAGAGCCAAATAAAAGCTATAAATACCTCGGAGTGACGTAAGGTTGGTAACCTCCGATTTTCATTATGGAATTATCATCATCGCTATATCTCACCTTGAAGGAACAATTATTATAAGGTGAGATCAACAACAATGAATAAAATCGAGAAAATCATGAAATAATCTCAATAATCTCATAATAGTATTAACATCATAAGCTTTGGAATTTCTAGAATTAAAATCATCATCATAATCATCATAAGAAAATATTCTCATTCTTTTGGCATCACTGGCATCATGATAAAAAAAAATATGCCCATCATTGCTGTCATAAGAGCTTACAAAATCATAAATCTCGAGTTTGAAAAAATAAGGACATTTTGGAAAAAATTTACGGGTTATCGGGAAAGGAATCATGACTTGGGATCATAAACATTTAACCTTGAAAGTAAGGAGGCCATGAAAATATTTATGGAATTATAATCATAGGAATCATGCCTTTGAAAGAAAGGGGCGAGCCTTAACATACCTGTTCAGCCTCCAATTATCTACACTTATTCGTCCGAGTTCTCAAGTCTACATTTAAGAGGATTCACAAATAAATCCATTTATAATCTGCCGAAATTCGGGCAGCACCTCCCCTGTTTATATGCCTAGCCCAAAATCACAATCCAATAACCAACAACAATAACAACAATACCAACATCAACAACAATAATATCAACACCAAGATGCTCCATAAACATCCCACATGATGTTTATTCAATTTCTCCATCAATAGTTCATTATACGATCGTTTCATAACTCTATCTCCGTAAATACACTGAAATCAATATTAATAAGAAGAGATTCGTACCTTATTCTTGCTAGAGCAGCAATATCTTCAATATTCACTTTGAATCCAGCCAATTCCAACGCAAGACAAAACTATAATCGCGACTACACGTTATCTAGACCTCGATTAATATTCCGTCACTCGAAATTACTCAAAATCCTCACTTTTATGAGGTAAATATGCATTATTTTGTTGCTGATTTTTCTGGAATATTTGGGAGATTTTATGACCAAAAAAAGGGGTTTTGCCCCTTATATAGGGTGCCAAAGTCGGCATCACTGTAGCACTGTAGCAGTGCTGTTTCTGATCTGCCCGCATAACTTGTAACGTCCATAATTCTCTATTCCGACATTGTATCGATGAACGGTTTATTGAGTTGGAAACTAGACTCGACGAAATTCATTTTAGGCTTTGGAAACACCTTAAAACTCCTAATATACTAGGAGATATTCCCCCCCGAAGTTGACTAAAAATCTGCCCAAAATCCTGCCAACATTTCTCAAATTTTCGTCAAACGTATTTTCTTCAATTTGCTTGATCTCGAAATCTTCCGAAACTCTCCATACATGATATTTATCATTTATTATACTTGATAATGGCCATGTTATTGTGTTTCAAAATAGTCTTTCCCGATTACGACTTACGAGATCCTAATTCATCCTTTACTTCAATGTTACATACTTCCCATGGCTTGTACCTTCCAAAACATCATGGGACGTCTCCGATATTCCATTACTACGGTGATGTACGTGGCATGCTCATGCTCTGAAAGTGCGGGGTGTAACACAATATGGTGTAAAAGACTACGTATCTAATTACAACAACAACATACCTAGTGAAATCCCACAATGTGGGGTTTGGGGAGGGTAAAATGTACGTAGACCTTACCTTCACCTTGAAAGGTAGAGAGACTGTTTTTGAAAAATCCTCGGCTCAAGAGAAAGTTTGACAAAAAAGGTTCGGTACGAACAAGTAGATCAAAACACTATTAAATGGGAATAACGAGAGCGAAAAAAGCCATGATAACACATCCTGAAAAAAGATGCATTATCTACCACAGATAAATAAGATAAAAGGCAGTAACTACAATCAATATACAAACCACAGATAAATAAGATAAAAGGCAGTAACTACAATCAATATACAAACGAATACACTAATCGCAGTACAAGAAATAACAGCAAGTCGAAGGGCAAGAACTATACAAGTAATACTACGCCGACTACTATGGACCGAATTAGAGTACATATCTAATTCGTCTTAATTATTAAACTATATCAAATACACTTTATCACAACAAGAGAGTTCCTGAAAAACCATTCCCACAATAAAATCAAAAAAATAATATATGAACAATATTTGATTGGAGTAACTAAGATGGTACAACGTCCAAAAGAAAAGTTTAAAATCGTACAATGAGATTGTGGTGCGGCCTACAACGCTTATATACACAACTTTAAAGTATTTTCACTCTATAAATCCATAAGTTTTACGTATAAATATTTTTGCTCAAAATTAAAACCTCTTGGAAACCCATTGTTGTTCTTTTTCTTTTAGTGTGTTTTTCTGTAAATGGCATTAGTGATAGTGGTTTTGATTCAGAAAAATGAGAGAGTGAGGGTGGTGAAAGCTCTTAAAAAATTATTATTTTTTGACTGAGTTTAAAACCCATTAATACTGATGTAATTTTTTTGATTACTTGCACTGTTTCAGAATGTCAAGCGAACCAGACTACACCAAGCGAACGAGTCATTGTTCCACGGCCAAGTGTTTCGGTGCCCGAAGATCCGCGTTTGTGTAATGCTAAATTATTTAAGAAGGTAGCTCGTTTTTCACTTGAATTTGACTCAAGCACCTGTTTCATAATTTCTCTTGAATGATTGTAATTTGTAAAGGGAAAAAAAAGTTATGTGTAAGAGAATGTTTTCCTTGATTATTCTGTTCCCTTGAATGGGTTGATATACATGATTTACAACATAATTGTAGGCTACAAATTAGGAACTAATTTGACTAAATAATTCTAACATATGCTATCCTAAAATAGAAGATTACAAAATATATTTTACTAAATAATTACATAATCTAACACACCCCCGCAGTCGAAGCGGGAGGTTTACAAACGGTTAGACTGTCCCGAAAATCATCAAATAGTACGCGCGGAAGACCTTTGGTGAAGATGTCAGCAATCTGATAACGGGACGGAACATGTAGGACACGAATTTCGCCACGTCTAACCTTTTCACGAACAAAGTGAATGTCCATTTCAATATGCTTGGTACGTTGATGTTGTACCGGATTTCCAGACAAGTAAATGGCACTCACATTATCACAATAGACCAAAGTTGCTTTACGAATAGGACAATTGAGTTCAAGAAACAATTTACGAATCCAACAAGATTCAGAGACAACATTAGCAACCCCTCTGTATTCTGCCTCAGCACTTGACTTAGATAGAGTAGGTTGGCGCTTGGAAGACCAAGAAATCAAATTATCCCCAAGATAGACACAATAACCCGATGTGGAGCGTCGAGTGTCTGGACATCCTCCCCAATCAACATCTGTATATGATAGTAGTGACTGTAGAGAGGATTTGTATAAATGTGTGCCAAAGTCAATCGTACCTCGAATGTAACGCAAAATGCGTTTTAATGCTTCCATATGCTGGATTTTGGGGTCATGCATAAACAAGCAAGCCTGTTGGACGGCGTATGATATGTCTGGCCGAGTAAATGTCAAGTATTGCAAAGCACCTGCCAGACGACGATACTTCGTAGGATCCTCATACGGAGCGCTTGAAGAAGCGCTGAGTTTGCCTTTTGTGTCAACCGGAGTGGGGAAAGGCTTACACTGTGACATGCCTGATCTGTCAAGAATATCCTCTGCATAAGAACTCTGAGACATAAAGAGACTATTTTTGTCCCGGGAGAAAACAATCCCCAAAAAATAGCTCAACGGACCCAAGTCTTTCATTGCAAATTCCGTAGCTAACTTGGACATAATACCGAGTCTGAGAGAGTCTGAAGATGTAGTTAGAATAATATCATCCACATATAACAAAATGTAAGCAATATCTTTTCCACGACAATAAATGAAGAGAGAGTTGTCAGATGTACTATGCGAGAAACCAATGGTTGCCACATATTCAGCAAAACGCTGATACCAAGCCCGTGATGCCTGCTTCAAACCATAAAGAGACTTACGCAAGAGACAGACATGATCAGGACTAGCTGGATCCCGGAATCCCAGAGGCTGATACATATAGACGGTCTCATTCAAATTGCCATGTAAGAAAGCATTCTTTACATCAAGCTGGTGAATAGGCCAAGAGTGAGATAAAGCAATAGTAAGAACCACACGGATAGTTGCCGGCTTGACCACCGGACTGAAAGTCTCGTCACAATCAACACCTTCCCGTTGAGACGTGCCATCAACTACAAGACGGGCTTTATGCCTCTCAAAAGAACCATCAGATTTCTTTTTATGCCGAAAAATCCATAAAGACCGAATAATATTAGCATTTGGAGGACGAGGGACCAACTCCCAAGTCTTACTATCAATAAGAGCATTATATTCATCTTGCATAACATTTTTCCAATTCGGGTCATTAAGGGCACCAATGGGATTCCGAGGAATGGGGGAGATGGAATTGTTGGTGACACTTAAGGCTTGAGTTTGGCTTAAAAATCCCATGTTGACTATGTGTAGTCGTGCGATGAACGGGTGGGGGGTTGGCAGGGAGGGGGCTGCTGCCGTGGTGGGGCAGCGTGGGAGAGGGAGGGGCTGGCAGTGGGGGGACTGCCGTGTGGGCCATGGTAGGAGGATTAAGAGGCTGGCGGGCAGCTGGGGCAGTGGAGGTGGACTGCTGGGCAGTCGACGATGAAGGAGAGGAGGTGGGAGATCTCGGGTGGTGGGTTGCACGAGAGGGAGGGGGTTGCATTGGCGGAGCAGTGGCCTGGTCATGCAACAATTGGATTCTCAATGGGGAATTATCATCATCCAAAAATTCATATGAGGTGGGAGATGGAGTATTTATTTGTGAAAATGGAAAGGAATTTTCATCAAACCACACATGCCGGGCTATGATTATTTTTCGGCTCGATAAGTCATAGCATTTGTACCCCCGATGATTGGAAGGATATCCTAGGAAAACACACGGAGTGGACCTAGATTGCAACTTATGAATTTGTGTAGAGGGAAAGAGAGGAAAGCATAGAAAGCCAAAGACTCGGAGATGATAGTAAGATTGATTCTTTTGATAAAGAATGTGAGTGGGTGTCTTATATTCTAAGAGTTTAGAAGGAAGAATATTGTGGAGGTACGTTGCCATGGCCAAGGCGTGATGCCAATAGGAGGGGGCATAGATGCATGGGCAAGGAGTGTACGAACAATATTATTGATGGATTTAATTTTCTGTCCCGCCTTACCATTTTGTGGGAAAGTGTGGGGACAAGAAAAGCGGAAAAGCATCCCGTTTTGTTCACAAAACTTATGAAAAGGACCATTATCAAATTCACGCCCGTTGTCACATTGAAAAGTTTTGATTTCTTTTTCAAACTAAGTGCGAATGAAAATCCAGAAAGACAAGAAGCAATTATAAACTTGGGACTTTGTTTTGATGGGAAAAGTCCAAAGAAAATTAGTGTAATAATATCTGTGACTTGAAGAGCTAAGAACAGGTGAAGTCCATAAATCACTGTGAACAATGTCAAAGGGCATAGTACTAGTTGAAAGAGAGTCACAAAAAGGCAATTTAATTAATTTCCCCAGAGGGCAAGAATGACAAACATTGTTTCGAGCCTTATTACATTCAATCAAATTACTACTACGTAAAGAACTAAGAATAACATCCCCTGGATGACCTAAATGGGAGTGCCAGATATGAGGAGAGATGACACTAAAAACAGATGGTGCGGAAGACGAGATGACTCGAAATTTTTTGAAGAATGGATAAAGATCACCTGAACTTTCACATCTCATGAGTTTGCTCCCCGTCCGTAAATCCTTCACATAAAAACCAAAAGGATCAAATTCAACAGAAACCATATTATCGATAGTAAATTTACGAACGGAAATAAGGTTTTTGATGAGTTTAGGTGCATGTAAGACATTTTTCAATTTTAAAGATGGATTTTCTTGAAGGGATGTATGACCATAACCACGAATTGGAATCATGTTACCATTACCAACAACAATGCCATTATTTTTGCTCAATTGATAATAAGACGAGAGAGTACCTTGGGAGTTGGTCATGTGGGATGTGGCTCCGGTGTCCATGCACCAATTCTTATCATCGGGCGGATTCAACGACATTGTGTGCATAGCTTGATCAATATTTGTGGGCGCATACCCACCATGTAATGACGAGGCTGATGAGTAGAACGACTGTGGAGGACGAGGACCAAGAACTCCCTACTGCGAGGGAGCTGGATGTGACTGCTGCCAGCTGCGGGGCTGCTGCCACCCAGCCGTGGGGTACGGGCACAATGGAAAATACCACGACGGGGCAGTAGGTCCCTGCTGCTGCGACGCGGCGGGCTGGTATGCCTGTGCATTGGTTCGGCTGCCCCCGCCGCTGCTTTGTCCATTCCCGCTACCACCGCGGTTGTTGCGGTTGCCGCCGCTGCGACCGCGGTTATTTTTCTTTCCACGATTCTGCGAATTTCCACGATTGTTGAAGTTATTTTTCAAAATTATTGGGATGTCCATTTCTTGAGAAATTCTGAGGATTAACATTGTGGGAAACAAGAGTAGCATTCGAGCCGGAGTCGTGAATGACGTCCTCGGCATGGCTATCTTCCTCAAGCTCAAGTATTGACCTGACAACGTCAAAAGATGGGAGAGGAGTACGATGCTGCACCGTCGTGCGAAAAGTTTTATATTCCTCCGACAACCCTCGCAGAAGACGAAGCACAAGTCGTTCATCGGAAACTTTGTGACCGACGTTGGCAAGGTTGTCTGCAAGAACATTCAGCCAGGTGCAGTATGCTTTCACATTTGGAAAATCCACCAATTTGGTGTTGGTGAATTTTGCATTAAGAGCAAGAGCCCTAGCCGATTTGTTGTCCTGAAAGAGATGAACAAGGCGGTCCCAAGCCTCGGCTGCGGTGTCCTCTTGATGAATGATCATGTTGAGAAGATCATTCGATATCGTACCATATATCCATTGCCAAACAATGTCATCTAGCCGTTCCCATAGGGCCTTAGCAGCAAGTTTTTCGACTGCAGTTGCCGGTGGTGGCACGGTGGGGGAGGCAAGAGGTAGGATGTGGTTGATCACTAAATTTGCACGACAATGGAGCTTGAAGAGGGTAGCCCAGTTATTGTATTGGCTTCCTTCGTAGTCAAGCACAATAAGAATGCATGATTTGATATTGGTGACGGTAGTTGCAGGATGCAACTTGGAGGCGTCAGCCATGGAGAAGAGGAGGGGCAATAGTCGAAGGAGAGGAAAACGAAAAAGAGGGAGGGGGTCGGCGGCCAAGGGGGGGGGGGGGGGGGGAGGTCGGCGGCCAGGGGGGTCGGCGGCCAAGGGCTAGGGTTTTTAGGAGAACCTAGTCTGATACCATGTAAGAGAATGTTTTCCTTGATTATTCTGTTCCCTTGAATGAGTTGATATACATGATTTACAACATAATTGCAGGCTACAAATTAGGAACTAATTTGACTAAATAATTCTAACATATGCTATCCTAAAATAGAAGATTACAAAATATATTTTACTAAATAATTACATAATCTAACATTATGGAAGTAATAAGACTTTGAGTTCAATTTCCACAATGTATGACATAATGACAATGCTGCTTAATATCCACCATCATTTCTGTTTAAGAATCAAATACAACAAAATTTCAGACCTTGCAAGCTGTAGTATTTTACATGAGAACATGTTCCACATTTTCTATAAATGGATACTCACAACACCAACATTTAGAAGTAGTAGCAGTAGTGCCAATTCTGGCTAGAGCATCATATGTTGGCATTTTTATCTCCATAAGTCTACACTAAAAATTTCTTTCTTGAAAGAACCCCTTTTGCCCAAGTAAGCTTATAGATGGTTGTATTTCATCATGCACATAAAGTAAATCCTTGCAGTGGCTACAGTTGATAGTCCTTGAGATGTTGTTGTCTATACTAGGATATCTCTGTACATCATCAAGTTGTAATTGATGGCACATATATGTGATAATATGATCCAGTATATCACTATCTCTTAATAGGTCCCTCAATTTTATAATTTATATGCATCAAATGTACCATTCCTAATCACTTGTTATGATATCCATGCACCAACCAAGTCAGTCCGGTGGTTTTTCCCGATGTTTGGTGGTGGGGCTTGGAAAATAATGGAGTGTTCTCAGTGAAGTCCTTTTATGAAAAACTTTTGGTTCGGGATGAGGTTGAGTTCCCTTGTAATGCATGCAATATGATCCCAAGTGTGCCAAGGAAGGTGTGCTTTTTCACTTGGCTAGCCACTAGAGGGGTCATTTTGATAGTGGAAAATCTTAGAAAGCGGAAGGTTGTCTGCGTCAGTTGGTGCTACATGTGTAAGGAGACGGGCGAAGATGTGGATCATCTTCTTATACATTGTAGGCTAACCATGAGATTATGGTGGGATAGGTGGTTTAGCACTCCTTGGGTGATGTCAAAAACTGTGTAAGAGTTGATGTTCAGTTGGAAGAGCAGAAGAAGGAGGAGAAAATGACGGGCTTGCAACATGGTTCCACTTGCATTAATGTGGGTAGTTTGGAGAGAGAGAAATAGGAGAGTGTTTGAAGGAGTAGAGTCGAGTTTCTCTCAGTTTGGGAGTAGTCTTCGGTCCCTTATTTTCTTTAGGTGTAAACAGAAAGTTCCCTGTTGTCTAGATGATATGGTGGAGTTTGTAGAGAATCATATTTTGTAGAGTCTTAACTTTTTGGTATACCCCTGTATACGGCCAATTTGGCTGTGTTTATGAATGAAATTACATTTTACTTGATTTAAAAAAAAAAAAAAAAAAAAAAACTTTTGCCAAAGTAAGCTTATAGATGGTTGTATTTCATCATGCACATAAAAGTAAATACCATGCAGTGGCTACAGTTAATAGTCCTTCAGATGTTGATGTCTACACTGGGATATCTCTGTATATCATTAAGTTGTATTTGATGGCACATAAATTTGATAATCTGATCCATATTTTCCTCCATAAGTCTACACTAAAAATTTATTTCTTGAAAGAACCCCTTTTGCCAAAGTAAGCTTATAGATGGTTGTATTTCATCATGCAAAGT